>NC_051154.1:53116876-53416876 GCF_013339745.2 Dermacentor silvarum | reverse complement strand
AGATGTATAAGATGCATATATATTTTTTTCAGTAACACATGAATAACAAGCAGCCGGCTAGTTATCCGAGTGTTGATAAAACGTATGTGTGATATAAGCTTTCAAATTTGCTAATCTCAACAAAGCAGCTTTTCACTTTCAGTAAGGTACCATTTTTTGCAGAAAAGCTATGTTGAATTTCACAAAGCCAAGCTGGATTTCTTTCATCAGACACTTTCTTATTTCATAAAAATTTATTTAAAAGCATTAGATAGCCATCGAACCATGCGGTTTGTTCTTATGTGAACATACCCTGCTACAGCTTAGACCACTTATAACGTAACTGCTTATAATGCAGAACTGGCTATAACGTGGCCTTTTCTGACTCCTGTTTATTCTCCCGTAGAACTCCATGTATATGCATACCGTTTATAGTGCAGTCGTGTGGTACAAAATACTGGTTATAATGTGGTTTTCGCGGGGCAATCCCACACGCAAGTGCAGTAGTGAGCGCACTTCTCAACGAGGTGCGCCGCCCGATGGGAGAGGAGAGCAGTAAGGATGATTTGCAGGAGGAGGAGACGGCAGCGCGATGCAGGTACGCGGGGCTTGCCTAGGTGACGGAGAAGCCTTTGCTCGGTCACTTATAGACAACACAACCTCTTCGCCCATGATACCAACGCCGATTGCTCCCCTAGCCAACAGATTCCAACGTTGCCGGTTTCCTCCTTTCCCATCAGAGCAACCGCACGCCCGTTTGTTTGCATTGGAGTGCATGCTACCGGTGTGGGCTTACACTTCGGCAAGCGTGGCCTCGTCATCCCATAAGCTTGGTACACAGTATTTTTGTGTTGTTCAGTGCCACAACAGCCTCGAAAACATGAAACCAGCCCATGAAACTGCTGATTTCAGAGGAATTCACCGATAAGACAAGCGCCGCGCAGTACACAGAGTCAAATCGTGCATTTTTATGCTCGCGTGCCTTCTTTTCATACATGTCTTGTGATAAATCAAGTGGCCCTTACATACAGAGCGATAAAGTATAGTAAGCTTCGTGCACGCGGGCGTGTTTACTCAATTCTGGCCCCTTTTGGGAAGAAGCGCGCTGCAATAGCAACTGCTGAGAAACATTGTCGTGGTTAAGTGGGCAGTGCGGAAATGCAGTAAAAGATATAGCATGTCTTGCCAGCAATTTAAAGGGCAAATATCATGGGTATTTTTCGGAAATTCTACCCGTCGTCTGCGAGCCTATGAGGCGGCCACATGACAGAACGACAACTGTAACACAATTGGCAATTGTGCACTGTTTATCGTAATGCACTTAGTTTAATCTTTGCAAACCTTTGCAGACGATTCCACTAATAATTTCTCGTAGCCGTCTCCAAAACAAAGATCATTTATCACAATTTAAATATGCCGTTCACCTACTAAGTGATGAGAGAGAGAGCACACAAGCGTGAGTGCCATGAGCAGTGAGAGAATGGATGAACTGCGCGAGAGCCACTAGCAATGAACAAGAGAGCACGCACAGTGCGAGGGCCACGGGCAAAGAAAGAGCACATGCAGTGCGAGCGCCACGAGCAAAGAGAGCACGCGCAGTGCGACTGAGGAGCAAACTGACGAGAGAGGAGCAAATGCAGCTCGAGTGCCGCGAACAACGAGAGAAAGAGCACACACACTGCGAGTACCACGAGCAAAGAGATCATGTGCAGTGCCACTGAGCGTCATGTACAACAAGAGAGGAGCAAATAGCATGAGCGCTGCAAGCAACGAAAGAGAGAGCATGCGTAGTGCGAGCGCCACGAGCAACAAGATAGAGAGACAGCATGTGCAGCACCATGATTGAGCGCTGCAAGCAACGAGAGACAAGTGTGTGCGCTGCTGTAACGACAACAGGCACTGGCGCGGCTACACAACCACAAAAAAGACACTTTAACATTGCGGATGCTTCTCAAGGGTGTGCAGTAGCACCGCCTAGCCGAGGTTGGGGGGTCCTCTGCATTGAACGCGTGCACATTCTCACTCTTTGGGTCTTTGGCACTTCAGTTTGTGTGCGCCCGTCGCAATGTGCATTGTCGTGAAGTGCAGATATTGTGCTTGTGACCTTTTTAGCAAATTTAGTTTGGGGCTGTTAGGCTTTATGCTCCCATGCGAGCTTCTGCCATTCCTACCTGTATGCGCACATACAAACTTGGTAGGTGTTCGCAGTAGTTTCCGCAGCTGATCGCCCAAGAAACCAAACTCCACTTCATACGTGCTGCTGTCAGTTCAGCCCGTTTGCGTGATGGATGGATGGATGGAAAAACTTTATTTTGGTCCATTGGGTCGCGCTAGTTTCCTAGCCCGAAGCGGGCCGCTCCACGTTGGGACCGAAAGGCCTAGCCTATCGGCCGCTTCGCGGGCCCGTTGGACTGCCCATAGCTGTTCATCTAATGTGAAACTAAGTAGAGCTACGTCCCACCGCTCTTCAGTGTTGTCCTTGTCCCTACGTAACGCGGAGCAACGCCAGAGCATATGACTTAGATCTATGGTGTCGTTGCATTTATCGCATGTCACATGCCCAATTTTCTATGGGTACGAGCATATGATGGGCGACCTTCCTGCGACGGCATCCTGCCCAGCACTGCTGCCAGCTACAGTACGCCTTGTCGGGAGTAGCTGACCAAAGTTGCAGTTTGGTGCCAAGTCAATGAAACGTGAAGCAGTAGCTGTGTGGCACTTGGAAAGCGGAAGAACCACTTTGACAATGAAAAAGGGCACAGATGGCACTGGTAACTCTTGAATGGCAGCAACTTGATCCGTGGTTGCCATGTTCTCGACACCGCAGATTGCAGTACGTGGATCAGTCTGAGAAATTGAATGAGACACTGCACAGCGTCCAAAATTTGTCACCGTTCTATATTAGCTCTATGGAGTTGGTGGCGGTGCTGCGGGTAATTTCGAATAAGTAAGTGCGTCTGAAAATTTAGTTGATGACTTACTTTCCTCTACGTATTCTTTTTGTTTTTCTTTGTTACTTTGTTGGCTTCATATGAAAACCGCGAGTTCTCAGACATGAACCTTTTTTCAATGTTCGTAAATTTAAACTGATGAAAACATCCCGGACACATGCTTGAATTCTCAGATATGTGTGGCTGCTCTGTCTACTTGTTTTGCACATGTGCAGCCATTAAAACATTACATAAAATGTTTTGGTTATAGTGGCAGTACTACTTATAGTGCGGATAATAGCGACTCCGGCGACTTACGCTGTAAGCGGTCTATGCTTTATCACCATAGCTGTCATACTATCATCACCACCACCGTTGTCGCCATTGCACATGCACTCAAGTCGCACGTGCAATAAATCGTCTTACACGGACATGTTGTACCTTCTGGTAACACTTTGCAGAACCCCAAACAGCGCTAGATAGCTAGCTATCTGCGAATGCTCCACATAACATTGATTGCCACAGTGTGTAGGATCTGCATAGTTTTCTTGTGTAGTGTATGTGCTCGCACATTGTTTAGTTTTAGTTTAAATGTGAATGGTATGTTTATGGTGCATATATGTTGACTTCTTTTTTTAGGTGTGTGAGCTCACCATATGGATGCCAGAAGTCCAAGAAAGTCTTTCCAGTGGCAGCATTGAAAAAGGTGTTTCTTGTCATTATGTTTTAAACAGGCACTGTTAATACTTTAGCGTTATTGGATACTTTTATATTTGATATGCCCTAACTGATTTTGCCCTGTTGTAGGGCCATAGTTTGGAAAAAAACAAAAAACGAAGCCAGTCAAATGAACAGCCAGAAGTAGGGCAAGTGCAGCCGTTCTAGAAGTTACATAATTTAGGAGTGTACACAGTGTTTCTTAACTAAATTCTATATGAATAGAGCATTTTTATTAGTTTTTGAACACTTAGTAGGCTTTTCAAGTAGTTCCTAAAGAAGTGGTGTCCTGTGTAGGGTTCATTCATTCATTCAATTTATTGATAAATCACAAAAGATGCTTACAAACTATCTGGACCGATAGCCTACATTGGCTAGTGGTCGGTCCAGTGAAGAATACGTTGAACAGGTTAACAGTGCATTCATATATATGTCTACAAGTCATGAAAAAAGGAATATAACAAGGCATGCCCATAATCGCATCATTACAACATATAACAGGAAAAATAACTAGAATACACTGATGACAGCAAATGAAAAGGATTTACAAATCTTGATATTGCAAATAAAATATTTTTACACTATATCTAAAGTTTCGTGCTACTTTAACTTCTTGAAGTAGTTCATTTCAAATTTTTGTCCCATGAAATTCAATTAGCTGTTTTCCATATAAATTACAGCATGTAGGCAAATTAAAATTGCCGTTTGATGCGTGTCTAGGGTTACGCGATAATAGGGTGAAAAGAGTAGAGGAGAGGGAAAGCTGGTGCGTTTTGTTTTGTTGACAAAAAGGGCAACGTTATAATTATGAAGTGCCAAAACTGATAATATACGTTTTTCTTGAAATATAGTGTGATTAGAATTCACACACTTACCTCCTATTATGCTTAGCACTCTCTTTTGTAGTCTGATTGTTGTACTCAGACAATTTTAATTAGAATGAAAATGTTTGCATTTGTATAACAAAACAGCTGAATCCTTCTGAAAACGTTCTTGATGGGAGACGGACAACTATACTTGCCTGATATTGAATCAGTTTGGCCACACATAAGTAGAAAGCATTGGAAAGTACAGCAGAAAAGTACTTTTTTCGTTATTTCTGCGTATTTCTGCTTTATTGAGGGTTTCTGCAGAAATGATTTGCCATATCAATTATTTCTATCGGAAAGAAACATTAAATATGGAACTAAAACATCATAGATAACATGTGGAGCAGTCAGGGAAAACACCACTTAGTATGCACATCATTTCACAAGGTTTAAAGTACGCCATGTGGCAACATTGTAAATTTAGCTTGCCTAATTAGTATGTGCATTTCCAAATAGTTACCTGCTGGAATGGTTGAGTGGCTATGGCGTTACTCATGTGCAAGCTTTAGAAGAAAAGCATTGAATGAGCGTTTCTTGTGTTAACACTCATGTTGACATTAACTTGCTGACAGCATTTTGTAATGTGAGGTACACCGCTACTGGGCTTTAAGCCTTATACAGCGTAGACCACTTATAACGTAACCGTTTATAGTGCAGAACTGGTTGCAATGCGGCCTTTTCTGACTCCTGTTTACCCTCCCGTAGAACTCCATGTATACGCATACCACTTACAGTGCAGGCGCACGAGACGAAATACCGGTTATAATGCGGCATTTTCGGGAAAATCCTGTTGACAAGCGTGGTAGCGAGCATGCTTCTCGACGAGGTGCGCCCGCCAATGGGAGAGGAGAGCAATGAGAGCAATACAGAGGAGGAGCATGAGACGTGGAGTGAACAAACGAACGAAAAAAACGGCAGTGCGATACGGGCGCGTGGTGTTTGCCTATACGGCAGAGAAGCCTTTTGCACGGCTGCTTATCAGCAGTGTGCTTTGCACTGAATGCAGCTTCAATTTCTGTGTGCCCGTCGCAACGCACGTCATGAAGTGCAGATATCGTGCGTGTGACACTGTCAGCTTAAGCAGTGTTCTGCAAATTTAGTTTGGAGCTATTAGGCTTTATGTGCACTTGTGAACTTCCGCCGTTCATACCAGTTTGTGCACATACAAACTTGGTAGGCAGTCATAGTAGTTGCCGCGGCTGATCGCCCGATGAACCAAACTCCACTTCGTATGCGTTGCTGTCGGTTCAGCCCATGCACGGGAACGCATGCATAATCTCTATGTAATCATCCACGGGTATGAACACATCAGGGGTGAGCTTCCTGCAATGGCATGCCGTCTGACACCCCCACCGGCTAGGCCTAATGAGCGCGCCTCGTCGGCGACCGTAGTTGTAGTTGGTGCCAAGTCAATGAAATGTGTTACAATGACTGTACGTCTCATGGAAAGTGGAGAAACCACCTTCATAACGAAAGGGGAGGGCACGGGCAACACTCGAATGGCCGCAGCTTGGTCTGCGGTCGCCATGTTTTCGACACCGTGCATATGCCAATCAGTCCGAGAAAATGGATGAGACACTGTACTGTGCCTCAAATTTCGGTCGCTGTTGTTTTTAAAAAATTATTATTACTTTGTCTGCTTCATGCGAAGACTGCAGGTACTTGTACATTAACCTTTCAACAGTCGTAAATTTGAACGGATGCATAACTCCTGGTCGCATGCTTTGATTCTCGGATACGTGTTGCTGCTTGGTCTACATGTTTTCATAATATGTGCAATCATGGAAAATCATTGTTTTGGTTATAGCGCGGTACCGTTTATAGGGTGGATATTCACGACTCTGGCGACTTACATTATAAGCGATATACACTGTAATTGTGATATTGAAGACTGCTTTCTTTGATGGTGTTAAGGATAAGTATAATCATTGACAGGTGAATAATGCAGTGGTAAATGCACCTCGACTTTATGTGCCAGGCAATCATCTCTCATTCCCTCTGCCTTGCGTGTGCACGTGTTAGCTTCTCATATGCCAGCAAGTCATCATTGCTTGTTTGCCACGTCCTTGTGTCTGCATGTGTGGGTTTGTGTTCCCTCATTACTACATCATCTCATCACTGTTCCCCTCTGTGAATTCACCATTATCCTAGAGGGGAACAGTGCTGCTAAGTGCGGACTGTGCCACTTTTGAGGCTCTGAGCTTACCACTGTGTAATGCAGAGTATCTTTAAGCATTTCTTTTTCTTAGCTGATTGCTCAGTTTCACGCAGTTGGTGCCGTCCACAGCAAGAGAGGTGCCAGAAGGTGCTTCCGTTCGTGGAATTGCACGCAATGTGTTTTCACCAATGAGAGAGGTGTTTAATAACATGACGCAAAGCTCGGTTTCCTGTAACACCACCAGGTGGTGTTGCCCGCCACACATCATGGCTGGCAAAATCAACCGATTGCACTCATAGTATCGTAGAATTTATGCCACATCACGCTGACGGCAGCAGTGCCTTGCTCACCGTGTTGCTGCATGCCCGGCTGAGCTAGTGTATGCTTACAAAGCCAACGAACACTCGAGCATCGCAAAGGAGCGTAGTAGTTTAAACGAAAACGCTATAAAACATCCCTTATGCTGAAATATCATGGAGGAAGCAAGACCTTTTGACACCCAAGCGATTCGGAGAGTTTGAGATTGGGAAAAAACATTTGTGTTACACTCAAAAAACGGGCTGTAAGTTTTTTTGTGTAGTCTAATCTCATTGAAGTGCCTGTGCTGTCCCGACATGCACCATCTGCACTTGCCACTGCAGTGGCTCTTGAAGTTTTGTGCATGATCAAGTAATAGACAGCGCCAGAATATACACGGGACCAAACGACGAGTAACGAGACAGACACAGGGCGCACTAACAACTGAAGGTTTATTCACAAAAAGCGCAGAATATGTATACTGGCTGAACATGAATAAACACAAAAAAGGAAACTGTCACTTGCATCACATGGCCAAGCCTACTGCGCGCGAAATGGGGATCTAGTAAGGAATCTGATATCCTTATCCGAGAGTATGACGGAGGGCATGCTAACACAGGACTCATCCAGCTTTTTTATTTCCAGGGCTTCAACAATCTCCCTTGTTAGTCTGTCTGCTGATTTGAACATGATGCTGGTATTTTCCATTAAAGCAGCGCAGCCGGAGTCCCTACAATGAATGCCTAGATGTCCTGATATTGTCTTTGTTGTGTTGTACTTATGTTCTTTCAATCTCTCATTTAGGCACCTTCCCGTTTGGCCTATGTAAGATGCACCGCAATTCAAAGGAATTGAATAGACCACGTTTTTCGCGCAGTGCACAGGCTTATCTCGATGATTCGTTGTACATACAGATGCCTTGCTTCCTTCATTAACCGCTCTGCACATTTTTGCGAGCTTTTCCGGTGCGGTAAAAACAACTTTTACTCCTGCCCTTTCCGCTACTTTCTTCAGGTTATGTGAAATAGAATGTATGTAGGGAATGGCGGACACATTCTTCGTGCCTTGTTGTGCTCCCGCATGGTTGGCGTTATTGCCTTGCTTCTTGAGTCTGAGCATCTTTTCTGCAACTGCAGAGAGCAATGTTCGCGGATACCCCGCTTCAGTTAGGCGACGTACTTGCTCGTCGAAACTTCTTCTCATGCGATGAACGCATGATTTCTTTAGGGCATTGTCAAAGGATGAGTGAACTATACCGCGCTTTACGAGCTTTGAATGAGAAGAGTGAAACATCAAAATTGGTTTCTTTGCTCTAGGCTGGAACTCCCAGCAGACATGTTTGGATGAGAAATGCAGCCCTAAATCAAGAAAACGTAAATGACAGTCAACTGGAAGCTCGTAGGTTATTACTAAAGGTGCTAGGCACTCACTAAAGACTGAAATTATCTCGGAAGACTGCTTTTGCAGGTCTTCTTCGTCACACTCTAAGACCACTAAAAAATCATCAACAAATCTAAACACACGTAGTACATGCATGGCTGATAGGCACTGTTGCAACAGCCTGTCTAATTTCGCTAAAAAGATGTCACTCAGAACGGGAGCAATGCAAGATCCAATGCAGATGCCGTCCTTCTGTAAAAAAGTGTCTCCCTTCCATTCAACATGAGTAGAGCCAAGGTATGTACTTAGCAGCTCCAAGAACGAGCTTACGGCTATACCTGCAGCATTTTGGAAGGCCACCACCCCGTAGCTGTCTATGCAGTCTGCTACGGTAGTTAGAAGGGCATTTTGTGGTATCGAATAATACAGATCTTTGATGTCTATTGAAAAAGCACTCATCTGCAAGATTTCATTTCTTGCAAGGAAGCATACTACATCTTCAGAATTTCTTACTTTGAACGGGTCATTTATCAACAATTTGTCTAACTGCTGCTTCAAGTACAAGGATAAGGATTTTTGCCATGCTCGGTTTTCCGATACAATTACGCGCAGAGGGCATTCAGGTTTATGGGTCTTAGCTGAAAAAAACACGTCAAGACTTAGTGCCTTATTAGCACTGATAGCACTGGACAGCTTGATGAGATTTAGCCTTTTACACAGATTTAAGGCTTTGGCTCTAATCTTCGGCAGAGATACATTCGCGCACTGCTTAAACGTTGAAGCTAATGCGTCGGATGCCTTTGACAAGTACATCGACTTGGGCATCACCACAAAACCGCCTTCCTTATCCGCTGGTAGTAGAGATAGTGAATGTTCTTTCAGGTAAGTTACAGTCTTACGCACTGGAAAGTTTCTTTTTGAGGATCCACAGCGAATCAGCACATCTACACCTTCGGCTGCACATCGGTCTTGCTCTGCTTCGGGCACACGTCTAGACAGTTTCTTGACTATCGCAAGGAGCTCCGGATTATTCTTCTGGGGTTCAACGGCGAACTTCGGTCCACAGCTTAAGACTTGCTGCACCGACGCCGGAATGGAAGCATCGCCTAACAAGTGAACAGGGTTTCCACTTACAGGTGTCTTCTTTGGCAGAAGACCTCGAAGCCAAGGCAGCACTTGCTGCCACAGGGCTTCAGTGGCAGAATTCACCACACGGATCCACTCTCGCCACTCGTTCCCAGCACGCTCCTTCGTTGAACTCAGCTGAAGGGATGCCTGAAGGTGGTCCTTGTAGAGGCGAGCTTGCCGTAGCCATTCTGAACGCAAAATCTTACAGACTCTGCTTCCGTGTCCTGTCGAAGGCGTAACGTAGCCGAAGAGATGCACGACTTCGGGCGGAAGGACCTTGTGTCTTATGCAAAATCCGAACTGTCTTCCACGGCAGTAGGCAACAGCGATGAGTTGCAGAAAAGATGCTCAGACTCAAGAAGCAAGGCAATAACGCCAACCATGCGGGAGCACAACAAGGCACGAAGAATGTGTCCGCCATTCCCTACATACATTCTATTTCGCATAACCTGAAGAAAGTAGCGGAAAGGGCAGGAGTAAAAGTTGTTTTTACCGCACCGGAAAAGCTCGCAAAAATGTGCAGAGCGGTTAATGAAGGAAGCAAGGCATCTGTATGTACAACGAATCATCGAGATAAGCCTGTGCACTGCGCGAAAAACGTGGTCTATTCAATTCCTTTGAATTGCGGTGCATCTTACATAGGCCAAACGGGAAGGTGCCTAAATGAGAGATTGAAAGAACATAAGTACAACACAACAAAGACAATATCAGGACATCTAGGCATTCATTGTAGGGACTGCGGCTGCGCTGCTTTAATGGAAAATACCAGCATCATGTTCAAATCAGCAGACAGACTAACAAGGGAGATTGTTGAAGCCCTGGAAATAAAAAAGCTGGATGAGTCCTGTGTTAGCATGCCCTCCGTCATACTCTCGGATAAGGATATCAGATTCCTTACTAGATCCCCATTTCGCGCGCAGTAGGCTTGGCCATGTGATGCAAGGGACAGTTTCCTTTTTTGTGTTTATTCATGTTCAGCCAGTATACATATTCTGCGCTTTTTGTGAATAAACCTTCAGTTGTTAGTGCGCCCTGTGTCTGTCTCGTTACTCGTCGTTTGGTCCCGTGTATATTCTGGCGCTGTCTATTACTTGATGATGAAGAACCAACTAGCCCAAAAACACGTCCTTTTGTGCATGCTTTTTTTTTTTTTTTTTTGCAACAAGCTTTCTTAGCACCTGTACTTCCAGTTACTGTCCTTCCTGTTGGGGCAGGCTTGACCTTGGCAAACTTGTTGTTTACTACTGAGGCACAGCTATGCCTTCTTGCCTTATTCTCTGGGAGTTTTTTTTTTTTTTTTTTTTTTTTTTTACTGCAGATGGACGAAGAGCTGGCACAACGCACTTTTGAGGGAATAGCTTCTGCATTCTTTTGTCACTGCCTATATGTAGTCCTAAAGTTTTCACAAAGGAAAGCAGTCAGTTTTATACCTAAAGCACTTTGTATCAATCCAGTTGCAGTTTTTGACAAGTAGTGACCAGTATGGCAGTTGTAGAATTTCCACTTTCTTCATGGCCATGCATGCAGCACTTTTCTGTGCATAAAGTGACCTCCTCGTGGTCCGGTGTTATCACCGCCTGCTCCAATACAATGCAAGCGATGGCCTTTGAGATAAAAGACACTGTGCTTCACCAGAAATATTGTAAGCCTGAAGCTTGTGCCACTGTTCTGCTGCTTTGGTGATGCCACTCTAGCAGGGACACTAAAAGAGAATAGTATGCTAAGCTGTATTAGCTGCACCTGCAATATCAACATGGCCAACCTTTATTTGAGACGAGGCTTAGTAAACCAGAAAAGATGAAAAAATGAAAGATAGAAGGGGGGCTATCGCCTGAAGTTTCTGCACCAGCTCGCTGTGATGTGCATTTTGAAAGTGTCTATTCGAGTCTAGTAAATTGTTCTTTAGTAAAGAAAGTGTACATTGCATTCTAAAGAAACCAAAGACTGTAGCTAGCAAGTTTTGAGTAGTTTCTTGCGTGAAAATGGCCCAAATATGACAAAATTTGTGACGTCACACTTGCATACCGTTGCTGAGGTTACAGCATAATATAAAACAAAGAGAACTCTGGCCTTCATTTTCTCTACTAGTTTTTACTGCCAAATAAACAAGAATGGAGTTTTAAGAGAATATTTTACCAGTATAAAGTGACTTTGAGGTGCTCTTCAGTGTCCCTTTCAGTGCATACACATCTATGGTTAGTCATGATTTCACAAAATACTAGTCTGAGCATTCCAGCTGTGAAACCACCATGAAGGTCTCTAGTGAACCCCTGCTTTAAGTTCTTCACAACACATGTGCCAGAAGGACTGTCGCATTCACACAACTGAAACATGGAAACCTCAATCTACCAAAATTCCCTATTTAATAAAGTTTTCAACTGCATATACAATTTCGGTAAATTGAAATTTATTTACTTTCAGTGCCTCTAACCTCTCTCATAGTGGAAACATTGTTAGTACATATATATGAAAAGACTTCGATATGAGAAAAGAAACCACACATACATTTTATTAGCATTGTAAGCTGTCAAGTGTGTGTGCCTGTGTGTGTTTTCCATTCTTCTTGAGAGTGGTGGTTATAACAAAGCTTTTGATCACCCATTCTTATTTATGTTTTTTGAATGCAGTTTCAATGCAGCTTTAACAAAACAAATTTTCTATATTCAGTGCATATAGGGGAGAAAACTATTATTGCCTCAGCCATTTATCAACCAATTTAGCTTTTGAATTTTCTGAAATTTTGGGTGAAAACAACATCCGCATCACAGCTGAGCACCTTTGTAACGAAGTGCTCGGGACCTTCAAAGTTCTTCGTTATACAGGTCACTTCATTGTAAAGGTCTCACATGTTACTGCTCACACTAAAGCAGCCTAAGCACATTGCATAAAAGAAAGCCTTTATTTATGTGATTTCAAGAGCAAAATCGACTTATTTCAAGTCGCTAAACTTTTTTGTGCACACTTTGACTGCAGCCAACTTTATTGCACCGAAGTTCACAGCATGCTTAGCGGCAAAATGCAGGAGCTGCAGATTTTCGAATGCCGTGATCGCCTACGCTTACGTCAAAAACCTTCATTCGTATACATTAGCTTCATCATTGTTGCCTTCATTGACATTTGTGTCCCTTGCGCCCTATCTGGCTTTAAAGACATCGTCGGTTGTCAGTTTTACATCATCACGTCATCATCAACTGTGATGTATCTGTCAGTCGTTGCACCCGCTGATGCGCTGAACCAAGCAATGTATGAGTTGAGCGATTCCTGGAGCAGTGGAGCAGGACTAATGGCATCGGCACGCTCTTCAGTTGTGTCGCTAGGGCTGCTGTTAGTGCTAGGGCAGAGCACACCTTGTTGACGCCTGTGGAGGACAGTGGTGGCCCTGCTGTAAAGCCACAATTTGTTTTAACTAAAGCACCAAATCAGCCATTGAGGACGCCTAAATTTCTTCATTGTACAGGCAAATTTATTGTAGTTTTCTTCGTTGTAAAGGCGTTCACAATACATATGAAATATAGGAATTCGACTGGGACTTCATCAGTCCTTCGTGATACAGGTCATTTCGCTATAAAAGTGTTCGTTCAGAGGTGTTCGACTGTATACCCTTTAGCAGGCCTTATGGCATGTCTGCATCCCTGCCCACTTTTGAAAGGTCGCTTCATTGCATTGGCATAAGAAGAGTAATGACAAATAAGCATCATTTTGAGAGGGGCCATTTAGTGCCATCTCTGTGCACTTACATTTGGGAGAAGGATGAAGCTTCTTTATATCACTAGCAGCAGCAGCAGCAGCAGCAGCAGCAGCTCTGCCATTGCCTTGGTGTCATTATGGCCCCACTGCCATTGGTGATAAGGGCCTGCTCGAACCACAGTTGTAACAAGGTTATCACCAGTGGTGTCGTGTCGGACCAACAGTGAAAACATTGAGAGTGCGTCAAAAGGAATGGGATACAGTCAATTTCAGTGCCTGATCTCTCCTATAATATTCTACGACAGCCCATGCATAGCTGTTGAAACAGTTAACATCGGGCGCATGTGTCTCGGAAACTCCAATGTTACAGCCAAGATTAAAGTTAAAAGAATTTTAACATCATTGGCTTTAAATTAGAGCACTGCACGGGCTCGGGCTTACCCGAAAGGCCGGGCCGGGTAGAGGAGTTTTTTCACGGGCTCGGGCACGGCGTGTGCTTTTTGACTCGGGCCCGGGCCGGGCTCGGGTTTTTTGACGCGGGCCCGGGCCGGGCTCGGGCTTTCTGCGAGTTATTCTCGGGCTTCTCAACTCTGAAAAACATGTATTTTTCGGTCTCGGGCCGGGTTCGGGCCGGTTTCGAGTCGGGCTCGGGCCGGGCTCGGGCTTAAGGTAAAGGGGTGGCGGGCCGGGCCGGGCGGGTAACGTAGATTATTTCCGGGCCCGGGCCGGGCCCGGGTCTCGCCATAAAAGTTTTGATCGGGCTCGGGCGGGCCGCCCAATGTGAAAACGGGCCCGGGCCGGGCCCGGGCCGCAAAAATCGGCCCGTGCAGTGCTCTACTTTAAATGCATGCTCAAGGATCTTTTCATGACTTCCTGCTGACAAAATAAATTTTTTCATGATGTCAATGGATGCTTTCTTGGGTGTCCAGATATAACAAAAATGTGGACTATAAGAAATTAAATTTGGAAATTGCATTTGTTGTAATAGCTTGACTGTATGTGGTGGGCTCTGTCATGCATTTCAGAACATGCCAAGATTTTTAGGTTCAAACTTCCTCTGCAGTTGGAGTGGAAACTGCAATAAGCTTGAACATAGTTTTACGAAAGGGAGATCCTTCTGAAGTGAACTCTCGTCACCTTACCTTATCTTGTGTAATGACACTATTGGCTTTGCATGAATTATGTGGATTTGTAGCATGCTGGTTCTCAGTATGTGTCCTTTGTTACGAATGTTACTTATTCATATTTTGTTTTAGGGTGGCCTTATTACTAGCGTTTTTGCTGGTGGACCTTCTTCTGGTTGCCTGATTAATCTGAAAGAAACAGATGAAGTTCAAGCACTTTATGAGTTTGGAGCATCAGAACGACGTTGCCTCAGCAACCTTTGTGTAGTTCAAAACAAGGTTTTTCTCCACCTTATGAAAGACGGTATGTGTTTTCTATTTTGCATCAGTCTTGTGTGAGTAATTGATATGGGCTGTGACTGCGCATAGCTGTCCGTACGCGGGCCATGCGCCTTATCTTCGGGTTAGTCTGCAGCATGTGCAAAGGTAGGGTGAGCTGAGATTGTGCCTTGGTGCGCATTGTGTTCCCACGTGTCTAGTGTTAGCGATATTTCAAGTTTGTGAGACACGGTGCTAAACGTTCGCTCACGTTATGGCAGCAAGTGTTCGTCGTCATCGAGTGAGATCTGTCCATGTTGCCTGAGTGCGCATGACACTTATAAAACTATGAACTTTACTTTGTGTAGTGGTCTCATTGCTATCGCTATCAATGCTCCACCTTTCTGGTGAAACTGCAACATTTTTTTTATTCTGGTAGCATTTATATGGACACACCAAGCAAATTTTTGCCATCATCGTTGCTGGTGCTGGCCTTGTCGCCATGAGGCTCCGCACATATTTAGGCATAAGTATGTTACATGCTTATCTATGCCATATATGCGGGTTAATTGCTACACTATTCAGTCACTAATGTTGCTCATACCAGGTCTTGCGTTCTTGACTAAATTATTTCTCAGAATTTTGAGAATGGCAGCCCACAAACAAATGTCATGAAACATAATATTCCCAGTGCATGCCTTTTATCTTGAATCTTCGCAGATTATTAAGTATTAAATGTGCAAAACAATATCAGTGCTCAAAACTGAAAATGATGCAATTTAATACTACGGTTCTTTACAGGCAGCGTAGTAGCGCCTGTACGAGGTCATTACAGGCCCTACATGGCATGTTGAAGCTTTTAAGGGTGCCAGAAATCTTGGCGCACCCACGTATGTCGCGTCCATTTTAGTTGGACCCGCGTATAGTTAGAACGCTGTCCGAGACGTTCAAGCGCAACGCTATACTTTGCTGTCTCAGTCAGTGCTTCGCCCTTTGGGCAAAACTGCCAATTTTTTCTTGGGACGAATATCCGTACCTTTTACACTTACATTATTAAATTATGGGTGCCATCTGATGACGGCTGTGGGCACTAAGTGCAATCAGCCATGGCGTCCCAAGATTTACGACGATGCGCCACACAACACACGCAAATCTCAGACGCCATGAGCCACGCAAATGCATTGGTTTTGCCACAATGTGCACTGCACGCGCTGGCACTCATAACCGTGCTATTATGGCCCGACCTTCTTGCAATTTGTTTATTAGTGCTCACTGACAAGGTACTATACACCAGAAATGTGAGAAATTGTGAAATTTTTTTACTGCTAAAAATTTTTAAACCTTGCATTAACAAAATTCGCGATTTAATGACGTTTTTTGCCGCAAGTACAACTTCGTTATATCGAGGTTTGTCTGTAAACCGGAATATAGGTAGAGATACTTTTCTTAAAAGAAAGCTGCTAAAGTTACCCCTCGGCTTATATAGTGGTCTTATAGGACATTGCGAGTCGTCGTCTGGCCAAGTAAAGATCAGAGGTTGACCTATATTCCAGTTTATACGGTAACCGCAGTTTTTTGTACACAGAGTTAAGTGGTTACAGGGGTGGCCTTTGCATGCTTTTTCTCCCGCTTTGTGATTAACGTGGCCTAGACTTTGCCATGTTTTTGCATCTCGCATTGCACTGTGGGGCTAAAGGTGTTCAGTTACGAAGCACTTTGACTTAAACTTCAGCAGGAAGTAGTGCATGGGAGGACAATAGAAGTGTGACTATGATGAATCACTCACAAAGAATGAAAAGGCAGAACTTGAAACTGTGAATCACATATTTGCGCACTTTATGTTAATTTCTCTGTGTATATTTCACTGGAACAAAGCCTAAATCAATGGGCTGTTCACACTGTGCTAATTGGCACGTGAATGTATTATAGGGAAACATAAAGTGGAAATTGGGCATATCAAGGCCAGTGTTGAATACGATGTGAGAGAGAGAGAAATAACAGTTCACTTTTGTGAGTTGTTGGTGTTGTTAGTCCACAGGTGCTTGCTATATTTGAGACACAATTCCATTGCACATATACAAGATTTGGCTTTTATGCTGCCTTTGTTTGCAATAAGAGTTTGTTGCAAGCAGACAGGACTGAACTGCTAAGAGCTCCCTTTAATAGATCATTTCTCTCTGATAGGTTGCAATATACATGGCTGGCTACTTATTTGTTCTAAACAGTAACACCTCTGCATAGCATAGATCATTAAAATACACTATAAGCGGAAAGATGAGACTGAGGATGCTTAAACTGAATTTGGCGAGTGGTCATGCAACAGTACTTCAATAGAGCCAGTGATCAATAAGACTCAACAAGACTTGTTGCTGGGCTGGTTGGTTCATGGTATAAAGTAAAATAACCCTTGGCTTGATCACTTTCTTTAGCTAAGATTAATTACCTGATATTAGTAGCAGTGGTGGCGGTCTGTCTTGCATTTCACTGAATAATTGTACACTTGTAACCCTTTGCTCCTTGTCCTCTTTCAGGCAGCATAATTGCTGACATTCCAGATTATGCTTGCAAGCCACTGAAGAGTGTTATAAGCACAACAGAAATGCTTGTCTCACTCCTATCTGCAAATGCTTATGACTTGACCTTGCTTTTGCAAAGTGGCCACTTTTCTGGTGCCCTCTCAATATTGGAGAAGAAAGACACCTGGATTGATGCCTTTTGGTCTTACACTAAGGCAGTCACTGATTTTTTGGCTGTTGGAGGCTTTGCATCACTGTCCAGAATGCTGGTGTGAGTGAACACATCATTACTTTAAGCTTGTAAAAAATGGCTGAAGCCCTTTGCTTTTGCTACTCTGTGCAACTTGTTTTAGTGGCAACCAGATATGTAAGCACATTAAACATTTGCAGTTTTATTAGGTACACCACTTTTGTGTCTCAGCATATTTTGTATTTACGGTTTCAGCCAACTTTGTCAGTGTTTTTAGTAAGTACAGATCAAATTGCATCACTTGTGCATAATGATGAAGCTAACAGTCACTGAAAAAAAGGAGAGCATAGATGAAATGTTTTTAATTGTTGAGGAGCATGTTTTTGTTACATAATTGTTGCAACAGAAGCATATTTATGGCAAAAAGGGACAGGAGTTCTTTTTTTTCATATTTGCATAAAAAGGGGAAGGGAGTGAAAGTAGAAGCAAAGTCCACCCACCAGTAGTGGGATCCACACCCATATACTAATTGAGTTTTGCTGATGGCTGTTGACTCCTGTGCCTGTCTTTGGCATTTGTGTATGTGCGTGTATTAATGAGCTTTGGGGGAGTAAACTAGCACCATTCCAGACCATGGCAGTGGACCTTAATGTCCTTGGTAGTTACCTTACTCTAACCTTTCATTCTGAATTAGTGTTATCAGTTTTGCATATCTGTTTATTGGCATGATCGTTCACATGGCATTTGATGTAGCCCTAAATGTAGATAGTGCAAGTCTTCAATGGCACATATAATTCATACCTCCTCGTGTGCTCGCCATGCTACATGCTGCTCAGTCAAGGCAACAAGATGGCTACAGCCAAATTAGTTCATTTATGTTAGTGCAGGCTGACAAACTGTCCCATTTTAGCCAGGGCTGTCCTCATTTTAAGGTGCACCTTGTTTATATCTTGACATATGCTTTTAATAGTTGCAGTCATTATGCAATTGTGCTGGATTTACTCAAATTGTATATCAAGATATGAACAACATTTGATAGCCATTTTTCAGCTATACTAGTCTGAATGGTGCTGCTGGAATGAATATGAATTTTGGGAGATGGGGGGGGGGAATTGTTTTCAAAGCATGTCTCAGTCTAGCGATTTATTCGTTTTTGGTTGTAGGAATTTCATACAGTGGAAATATTTTCTGTGGATCCTGTAATTGCTTATTCGGTGGTGACAGATTGTGGCACATAACAGAAAGAACTTTAAAAGTTTTATCAGGTCATGTGGTGGCAGCAGTCATTCTGAATTTCTCTCAAAAATTCATTATGGCATCTTTCTGGCCATGAAAATTTGGAAACACTTCATCACTTACTGAGTACCTACCTCATGTAATGAGCACAGTCCAGAAATACATCCATCAAACTTCATGCTTCTAGCTGCTGCAGGCTAATGAGTGTGAATTAAACCAGTCAAAAGACGAAGAACAGAGGAGAGATGTGGCACACACAACAACTGGCATACATGAGTCGTGTGTGCCACGTCTCTTCTCTGTTCTTCGTCTTTTGACTGGTTTAATTCTGAAGAATATATACCAGCTCACCCAGATCACAGCTCTGATGAGTGTGTAGGTCATTCAACAATGTTGTGCCTACTTTTTTTTATTGGTGTCAGTGGTACTAATATTCCATGTTAAAAGCTCTCCTCTTGAATAATTGTGAAACCTTCATGGGACATGCATGAATCAGTTTTTCTGGCAATGCATGTCTAAGCAAAAATGCATTGGAGTAATGCTGTTGTCTAGATTCAGTACTGTGCACATAAGCCTATGTATGATACTTCTAACTTGGAATGACTGTTTTCTGCAGTGCTAAATTCAGAGAGCTGGAATCTCCTTTGTAAGTTTTTATTTTGTAATATATCATTATTACATGTCGCATACCTCATAGTCACACCGAAAGCAGCATTTTGTTGTGCTGGTTGCATGTGATGCACGTGGTTATGTTTATGCTATGCATGGGTCAGGTCTCATTTTGCTGCTGATTTTGAGTAACTTTTGTGTGAAAGTTGCAAACACACATTTAGCTTTTATTCCTGCGAACACAAATAAATGTGTGGCATCCCTGATCCTTTATTTTTTTTCTTTCTTCCTCCCTCCCTCCCTCCTTCCTTCCTGATAGTAAAGTTTGTGAAAGAGCGACAGATGAGCAATTTTAAGATATGATAAGCTTTCTAAGTGAGCATGACTTCTTAGTGCTACTATGCTTGAATGATGTAATAAAAAAAAAAAAAAGCACACAGCATGGTTATGCAGGGGTTCAATATTATGAATTAGGTAACATCTGCATACCAAATGGCAGAAGCATATTCTGTTTTTGGACGAACAGTTGTAAGGTATACAAGCTTGCATATCTAGGGAGGCACATGTTTCAGAGAATGTTTGACAAGGCCGAGTGAGCGGTTAGCTGAGGCAAAAGTGGACATTGATGCAATAATTTCATGTTAAGTCAGATTGAAAGTGGATTTCAAGTTACTTGTATAAAGTATAAATATCAGTGTTGTTCAAAACATAAGTTGTTGGTCAGCGAGCGTTATGATTAGTTAAGGACACAAACTTTGTTTTAGAATAATTGAGTGTCATTAACCATGCCGTACACTACTAATAGTGTACATTGCTAATAGTGGGTTAGACTGCAGGATTTAACGATCGGTATAGTACATAATCATCTGCCAAAAGCCTAATGAGTGAGGACACATTTAGGCTAGCCATGATTTCGGAACACAAATAAGCCCATGCTAGTCTACCTTTTGTTTAGACACAACATGGCTTAGGTGTACATATGCATGTATGTAGGTACACAAATATGTATGTACTCTAATGCAGGAAAACCATGCCACATGACAGTACTTTGATGTACTCCTTTAATTTTTGCTCCTACATGTACCCAATATTGCTCCTAGATGTACCCAAGTAATTGATCCCCACATGTCATTTTGAGCATTATTTTCTTCCCAGTTAGCGAAGATGTAGTTTGTTCTTTAGCGTGTTATCTAGGAGCAGAAGCGCAGGATTGCACAGTAAGCATTATGAGACAATAGTGCAGTCAAATGGCATGCACTTGCATTTAAAAAAATAAGGTTGGGGTGGTGAATTTTTTTTACTTTGCTCATGAGCGTACAATCAGCAGCAGCAAAAACAAAAGCAATTGTTGTAGTGCACAGCCTTTGGCAGGCTCAGCACAGTGTGATGGGCATGCCGAGAAAAATGTTTCTCTTGTAAGGTTAGTTTATGACATGTATTACAAGGGTGCATGTTCCACTGACATTATTTATTGTTTTCTGAAGCATGTGTGCATCAACTTTACACCGAATGTGCTGAAAATCATGCATTGTTTCATTGTTGCTGTATTTATGGGCTCTTTTGAACTTTTTGTAATGCATTTTTTAGTAATGGTCTCTTTACAAAAAGTAACAAACTTATGTTTATCAACCTACCAATAATGTTAAACATAATCTTTGTGATAACAGTATTTTCAACAGGGGTTGCAGCCTAACGTAGCTGTTGTTGAACATGGCATATTTGGCATGGATGGCCTCTTCAAATACATATAGAGTTTACAATTAATGCACGTGTACAGTTAATTTCATATAGCAGTTAGACTGGGAAGTCAGTAAATGGTCTTAAATTTTCATATTTTAATTAATTCTAGGCCAGTGGCAGCACATTAGGGTGGAGCATATATTTCCGTGCCCTTTCTTACATATTAAAAACTCTCTCACCTGTAGAAATTTCTTTCTAGTAACTATATTGGACTGTGCATGGACTAGAATTACTACAATTAGTATTGGGAAGTTGATAATATGATTACTTTCAGTAGCACTGCTTTATTATTATTTTTCCTTTTTATTCTCTCTAAAGAGGCTTTACAACACATTTTGATCCAGCATGGCAATAAATAAGTTTGATTTGTTGAGAAACAATGCATTCATGAACATCTGAGCCAAATATTATTCCTGTACATGCACCAGGGTGCTAACAGTTCCACTTGAAAGGCTGATTGCCCTATCCTCTAACAATCAAAAACCCTCACCACTTTTTTCCTTACTCTTACATGAAAGTAAACACAATAGCTAGTGTGTGAATTTTTTTTTAATGTCACAAATAAGTGTGCAGAAGCAAAAGCAGAGAAATCTCATCATTGATGAGGTGGTGGTGTTGTAGATTAGCATTTTTTCATATCTGCTTTTTGTTGTGAGAAAAAAAAATTTAGGGTAGAACCAAGGGGCTCGATTTTTCGTTAGTTACAACTCATGAAGCAAACAGACTATGAAGCCAGACAGAGCATAGGGGCTGTCATGGCTGTGACTGGTGCTGGCTAAAACACCCAAGGCTAGATCTAGTACATATACACACATACCCAATAAAGCAGATGAGAGGATGGCTGCCGCAGTAGCTGAATGTAAAGCACTGCACTCGTAAAGTGGAAGATGTGGGTGCAGCTCCCACCTGTGGCAAGTTGTCTTTTCGTCTACTTTCATTCCTCCATTCCGTATTATCTCTACATTTCAGTTAAAAATAACAGTTGCTTCCCCCTATGTTTTCTCCGGCTTCAGTGTCTCTTTGCTTTATATGATTGCTTTCTGTCATGTTTTGTTGGCCAGAATCATGATGGTGGAGTGACAAGATTATAGTCAATTGTCATGGTAGTTACTTGGTTTTGTGAGACTTTGAGACGTAACTTGTCAGCATTGGCTTGGAATGCTGTCATATGGAATCATATTCTATGTAGTACAACAAGTTGCACCCTACAGATTGTATCCTTATAGCTCTGAACATTTGTTTTGTAGGTTTTCTCCAAATGCTCTCAGCCATTTCGCAAAGGACATTGTTGGTGACACAAGTCAGCTCAGCTCACAGACTATTCTGCTGCAGCTATTCTGTCTTCCATTGAAAAGAATTGGCGAGTACACGCGGCTTTTGAGTAGACTGCTTGCCAGTATGGACCAACACGTAAGTCAGGCTTATTTTTCATCTGGTATGGGGTTATTTTTCAACAAGTAAACATATGATGTAGCATGATATATATATATCTACACACACACATACCGGGTGTCCCACCTAACTTTAGCCAAACTTTAAAAATATGCAAATGCCACGTAGCTGGACAAAACCAAGGAAATGTTGTTTGTCGTCGCTTGGGCAACATGACATGTGTCGCTAGAGCAACATGAAAAACACCTGATATAGCTTTCCGTTGCTCAATACGTGCTACATAAAAGTGTTCTTCTGAGTGTGAAAGAAGCCCGTGAATACACTGCAAAATTGCTGTGCGACTGGCTGCTCAAGGCACTTTGCGCGTATTCACGGGCTTCTTTCACGCTCGGAAAAACACTTTTATGTAGCATGTATTAAGCAACATAAAGCTATATCATGAGTTTTTCATGTTGCTCTACAATTTTATCATTGACACTTTTCATCTGATTATAATATTTGAGAAGTTGATTAATTAATGAAGGCTAATTATATAATTATACGGAATGCAAAAAATAATCTGAGTATCTTCAAGTGACGGCAAACAACATTACCTTGGTTCTGTCCAGCTAGGTGGCATTTGCATATTTTTAAAGTGTGGCTTAAGTTATGTGGGACACCCTGTATAATAAAAAGGACTGAATGACTATTCGATCTAAGAGGTTTTTCATAGTCATGCAGTAGCATAGTAAGCACTTACCCCTCTATTGAAGTGAGCAGTAACAAAGCAAGCTCACAGACATGTAAGCCTATCATGCCATCACCTGTGCTTGCCGCTGGGCTGCCTAGGTACCAACGTTAATAGACCCAACTCACTTTCACAGCTCCGCTGAAAACATGTGTTTTACTGCTGTGCTTCTGTTGCGTCCTTCAGAAGTTCGTTCAGAGGTTTCAGTGTTGGAAGCTCACACTGGTCTGCGGAGGTGTGAAGCCTGGCTTCTGTCGAGCATGCGATATGCTGACATGTTTTGCACCGGGTTGAACAAATGGCCACAAGTCGTCAGCTAAGCGCTACTTTTATTGCGTAAACATTCTTTGGCAAGTACCACAAGTCTGTCACGCAAAAAGTGTAATGCCTTTTAGCTGCACAAAAATGCCTAATTTGCAAACTTAAAATGTTTATATAATCAATCATCATCAATATCATCAGCCTATACTTATGTCCACTGCAGGACGAAAGCCTCTCCCTGCGATCTCTAATTGCCCCTGTCTTGCGCTAGCTGATTCCAACTTTCGCCTGCGAAATTCCTAACTTCATCACTCCACCTAGTTTTCTGCCGTCCTCGACTGCGCTTCCCTTCTCTTGGTATCCATTCTCTAACCCTAATGGTCCACCGGTTATCCATCCTATGCATTACATGGCCTGCCCAGCTCCACTTATTCCACTTAATGTCAACTAGAATATTGGCTATCCCCGTTTGTTCTCTGATCCACACCGCTCTCTTCCTGTCTCTTAACGTTAGGCCTGACATTTTTCGTTCCATCGATCTTTGTGCAGTCCTTAACTTGTTCTCGAGCTTCTTTGTTAACCTCCAAGTTTCTGCCCCATGTGTTAGCACCAGTAGAATGCAACGATTGTATACTTTTCTTTTCAACTACAGTGGTAATCTCCCAGTCAGGATTTGGTAATGCCTGCCGTATGCACTCCAGCCCAATTTTATTCTTCTATAAATTTCTTTCTCATGATTAGGGTCCCCTGTGAGTAATTGACCTAGATAATTGTAGATATAGATGGATTATAGTAATATAAATGCAGTGCTGCCACTCCTGTGCCAAATGTGCCAGATTGTGCCATACGAGATTTCCTGCGCCATCCAGATAAAAATACATGATTTTGCACCGAAGTGTGGTAAAATTAGCGACTGCGCATTAGGTGTGTGGCCGCAGTGGCCTGCAGACGTCGGCGACCGATAATTCGGGCTCGATGGGGACCGCCTAAAAGTCCAAATAATTGGGAGTCGGAAATATCCAAATTCACCAGAAAAGAACTGAATTTATTCCGCCAGTGGCTAAAAAAAGACATTATTCTCGGTTGACCACTTTCAGGGATACGTTCACTTTCGCGGGATTTCGCCTCACTAGCGTCAGCGTCGGCATACTTCGTAGTGTGCCAGGAACGCTATCATTCGTCGACGTGTCCAGTGCTAGTCGCACAAAATGTCATGAAAGTGAAAGTATCCCGGAAAGGGATCGTCCAAAAATAAAGCCGAAGTTTGTCAACGTACGCTTGCCTACGATCTGGTCAGTCCGTATCTCTGCCATTGTTATGCTGTCGCCACAAATAGACGAAAGTACCATTAATGCATGCACCGAATCTTCAACCTTTGGCAACAGGACTGCTATTTTGTAGCGATGCCTTTTTCACTGCCACTCCTTGTGCTTTGTCAGTGGCGTAAGAGCGGCGCTCCGCCTGCATTATATGGTATCAGCCAGTAGAGAACGGTGGATGATAAGGGCGGCATATAGAATCGAGCGGAATGCATCACTACAAATTGACTGCGCTAGCATAGCCCAATGAAGGCGTTTTTTTTTTTTTTTTTTTTAAGCAGTTGCTGTCCTCGTCGGCAGAGACATCGAGGGTGTAGTCGGCGCCGCTTGAACAACTTAAGTCGCCGCGACCGTGTCGCTAGTTAACACGTCAATGAATAAACGCTGGACGCGCGGAGCCAACCCAAATGCACCTCCGAATGGCTTGCCGGAGTTCGCTAGCGCGACGGTGTGGGCGCGGTCGGTGCTGCATTAACTAGGCTTGCTAATTTCGGTATCCAGCAGGTGTCAGCAACATGGCCGACCACCATGCTGAACCATGCTGGGGCGATGCCAGTGACGTATCAACGCCAAAATATTGCTATTTCTGCTCAACTCGGCAGTCAAATTAGCACGCAGTCGGGCAGGCAGAGTCCGAATTATATAAGTAGAATGACGTACCTTAAGGTGTCCGAAATTTTGGTCGTACTTATACTTTAAATTTATGGGCCAGTAACGGTGCCTCAAAGTAGTCCGAATAATCGAGCTTGTTTGAATTACTGGTGTCGAAATAATCGGTCGACGCCAGTTGTGAATCAGCCAGTTACTGAACAGAGGCTTCAGCTTTACGAGGAATAACAGACCATTGAAAAGTACCTGGTCTCGTCTGAAGCAATGACTGAGCGTTACGAGGAGCTCATCAAGGCTGGCCTGGTTTAGAAAAGCATTGATGACATTGAGCCTGACCAGGTGTTTCTGACTGATGCTAGAGCCTTGCTGAAAACATAACAAAGTGTTAGCTGTCAATGAAAAAAATCATACGATGTAAAAGGCTACATCTGAGCAGCTGCACTCAACTTGAAATAAACTAATTACAGCACACTGTGTGAACAGGTTTGTTGTCTTCATTTAAATTAAAGGGAAACTCACGTATTTAGAGGCAGAGCAACATTGTTTTACAGCAAGCGAGTACTTTCTGGAATAACGCTTGTCTATTATAAGTGTTTGAAATAGCTTAGGACGTGTCCATCAGCTGGCATTTATTAGCTCCAAAGCACTCCGAAATCTGTATCTGGATGCTCCAAACTGCTCCAAAATTAAGATTTTGCTGCACCAAAAATTGCTTCAAATCTCAGTTCGTCAGTGGCACCACTGTAAATGTAGATGATTGGTACCTTTATAAGATATAAGGAACAATTTTAAAAAATGATCCGAGGGAATACTCATCGGGATACACAGGGCTCCATAGAAAATGCATGGGGAAGCTTATAGTAGGTGTGTTTCAAATGAAATTTGGGAGTGGGCCAACTTAAATTTGGGCGTGGACCAATTGAAATTTGCCATGGGCTACTGAAATTTGTGGGTGGCCAACTGAAATTTGAGAATGGGCCAACTTAAAATGTGGGGGTGGGCTAACTTGACATTTGGGTGTGGGCCAACTGAATTTTTTTGGGGGTGGGTGGGGGCAACCTAAATTTGATGCTGGGCCAACTTGAAATTTGGATGTGGGCCAACTTAAATTTGGGTGTGGGCCATCTTGAAATTTTGGGGTGGGCCAACTTGAAATTTGGGGGTGGGCCAGCGCACAATACAACTAACTTTCTCCAAGGAAATGCATGGCTTATACGAGGTGTCTCAACTATCATGCACCAAGATTTAAAAACATGTAAATGCCAGATAGCTGGACCGAACCAAGGTAATGTTTGCCATCGCTTGGAGATACTCAGATAATTTTTTACGTTCTGCCTAATTACATAATTAGTCTTAAATAATTTATCAACTTCTCAAGTATAATTGGATTAAAAGAGTAAATCAGAAAATTGTAGAGCAACATGAAAAACTCCCGATACAGCTTGCTGTTGCTCAATACGGGCTACATAAAAGTGTTTTTTTGGGCGTGAAAAAGGCCGTGAATATACGCAAAGTGCCTTGAGCGGCCAGTGGCACGGAAATTTTGCGTGTATTTGCGGGCTTCTTTAACGCTCGGAAAAACACTTATGTAGCACGTATTGAGCAACAGAAAGCTGTATCGGGATTTTTTTATGTTGCTCTACAATCTTCTCATTGACACATTTCATCTAGTTAGAATATTTGATAAGTTGATTAATTAATTGAGACTAATTGTGTATTAAGGCAGAATGCAAAAAATAATCTGAGTATCTGCAGGGACAGCAGAGAAAATTACCTTCGTTTTGTCCAGCTTCGTGGCATTTGCATATTTTTAAATATTGGTGCATGATAGTTGGGACGCCCTTGTATAGGATGGAAGGGAACTCTCCATTTGCAGATTGCCAAATAAACATTTATTGTTAAAGGCTTTTTCACACTATGGTAGTTTTCTTTTTTTTTTTTTTTTTCTTCTTCCCTCATCAGCTGTCCTGCTTTTATCTCCCTCCAGCATAATCGATTATGTACTGCCTTATCTGGCGGTATATCGATGGTCACAATCGATGTCGGAGTAGCTTCGCAGTATGGCATAGCCGTTGAAATCGAAGCGTACACATCGCCCTTAGGATTCGTACTGCAGCGCTTGCGAAGCTGTCACTCATGGTGAAAACCATGAACTCTAATTACGAAGGCAGTATAGCTTTTTAGTGGAGCAATAAATCGACGTAGACGAGCGAACGCGTGTGCAATACACAACTGCCGCGCTGCTGCAGCAGCAGCCGACGCGGCCGACCGGTAGCCGGACTCGACCGCAGAGCTGTTAGTTCGTGCAACCACCGCATGGGCCACATTCTTGCGCTGGCCAATATGTGGAGCTGCGAAACTGAGTTGGTTCTAGTAACGTTGCTAGGTACTATGCACTGAACAATATACTTTGCACTTCTGTCGCGTTTTTTTTTTTTTTTATTCCAGTCACATAGAGAAACATTGTTTTGCATTTCCCTAAGTGCCTGTTGACTCTCAATTAGTGTGTGTGCCTTACAGCTGGCGTTTTCATCGCAGTGCTTGTGGATTGAATGCCCATTCAGCGACCTAAGTGAGGAATTAAGAAAGCTTGTAAGCTCTAGGTAGGGTTCTGTAGTTCCGCAGTTTACTTGTGGCTAAAATCAGACGGTGCTTATCGGAGTTAATTTTTTCTGCATAGTTTGGAGTTTATTGAAGCTTTCTTTTTTGGCACAATGAAATTAAGTTTGGGGGATTTTTTAATTGCTAATCACTTTTTAATTTCACTGATACCTCTGGGGGGGAGCAAGCTTGACTGGAAAGAAACAAAGAACAATGGAAATATAGCTGCAGGAATGTTTTTTATTTACAGTCAACATTCACAAAAGCAGAAGGGTTTATTGCAGTTACAACTTAGTGTACATATTTAACAATTTTGGAATTGGTCATTGCGGTGCAATCTTTCTGATTTATGGAATGAACCACTGAGAAGGGCCTTTTAATGTTCACACTGGATACAGGAAAAGCCAGTAGATCTAGCACATTATGTGAAATGACGGGCCATTCTCGGGCGTGCATCCTCCAGAGAACTAGGGGCATAACGGCTTTTTCAACCGCATTCACCCGATATTCTGAGAACTTATCGCCAAGTAGCAGTAGTGTCATGCCCCCAGTGGTATAGTAGCAGGAAACGACCAGTGTGTCAAATGCTGCTGGCAATTCCCTCTTCATGTTTGTATTCAAGATCTGAGCGCCATACTATAATGACTCACTGGTGTACTGCAAGTTGTGAGGAATTTGTTGCAGCTCCACTGCTCCACTTTTCTGCAGCAGTAGCATAGTTTCCTTGGTAGCTGTGAATGACTTCACAGCGTTTCTCCTCATCTAAAATGTCAAGTATACAGTTGATGTCCATGCAATGACTGTGGCAGGTGTGCCGTTCCATCAACTTAACAACACCTGCAGGTGCACATCAAGGAGATGGTACACATCATGCAAAAGAGTAGACTCTGCTTCTTGTTACCTAATTACTGAGAGCAGGTTGAATTTTTATTTTGGAACATCTGTTTGATGGACTGTTTGTGTGAGGAGTTTGTTGTCATAAGGAATACTTTTAACTTCTCACACATTTTTCCGCGAAGATAGTGAGGACATGGTCACGGGATTACAACTGAGCAACCTGAAATTCTGTTTTTTTTTATATATATATAAATCTGAATTGTAAATTTTTTAATGGTGAGCTTTTTTTATTTTATCTTATTAATCTGAAAATGTGGAACCCTAACTATAGGTGGCTTTTGAATTCTCAATTCCCCTTTTTTTTCAATATTTTTTTCCCACATTGGCTTACTAGACAGACAACTGGCAATTTTTAGCTAGGGCCTAATGGTTATCATTTGGGTTTAATTTAGATACCTAGCAAGTGTCAAGCCCATTGGTTACCTTTGCAATTCAGCTGTCTGACTTATTAAGTTGCCTAGTTATACATAAATTTTCAGCAGTTGCTTGCTGCGTATATTGAATTAGTTTTGATGAAACAGGCTTAATAATAATTGGTGTTATCTTCAGTTTGAGAGCACTGTTAAAAAAGTGTATAAAACTGACAAAGACTGCACATTGAGTATACTTGCACACTGTTAAAAAGTGCATAAAACTGACAAAGACTGCACATTGAATATATAATAGTGGATAGAATAGTGGATGCCTATACATATAAGCTGAGTTATGTACTCAAGTATACTACATCAACTAGAATACCAGTGACAACGCACAAGCTGAGCACTTTCTAAGAATTCTAGAAGTGGATGCCTGATCCACGGAAAAAGTATAACAGGAGGTGAAACTATGGGCCGGCGCCAGCGTGAGCACTTGTCGTGATAATGTCACGTTGGGTGAGGAGGAGATGTGTAGCTTCACACGTGCTATTGCGCGCACGTTGGCGCAGCACCCCTTGTGGCACCGCAAGGAACTATTGTTGTCCCTCGCGGTTGGAGTGGTGCATGCGTGGCCGCGGTGATGGAAAAAAAAAAGTACCTTCCTCCATTGCCGCGGTCTCCGACAGTGCCCGGCGTCGTCTGCTACTGGCTACTTGCGCTGGGTTGTCGGATACCACCCAAAAAGTTTTGCGCCAGCGCGGGTTGCACTCAAGGGATAAAAGACCTGTAGGCTGTTTTGGTATGCATATTTTTTTCCAGATTAATATTTAGGATCACATGCTTTTTATGTGGCAGTAAGACCAAGAAACTAGCGCACTTGAAAAATCAGACGATCTGCAATCGTAGCCAACGTGACGCACTGGCATCAAGCAGCCACGCGCGAGCAGACGAAAGAGCGCGCTCGCCACGTCACGGATCCGCTGCATCGCTTCGACAAACCGTCACATGACCATACGTCAGCGTCCGGCGTTTGGTAGGGGGCGCTGTCACGGCTTCTGCCACCGTGCTCCTGTGTGGCATTTTGACGACGCGGGAAGGAGCCGAGTTGCGCCTCCTAAATAATTCTTTCTCCGTGGCCTGACCTTAGTGCCATAATGCTCCATAGTGCTACGGTGTACTGTGATGAAGCGAAAAAAAAAAATTTTAAACTCTGATATACAGTAGAACCCCGCTGTTATGTTCCCGGGTGCTGCGTTTTCCCGGCTGTTACGTTGTTTTCGGCCGGTCCCGGCACAGCTCCCATAGAACTCAATGCATTGGTAACCCCGCTGTTACGTCGCAACTTTGGGACCGTTCCCACATCATACGTTGCAAACTGCCACCCCGCGCCGGCCCGAGCTGGCATTTTTACTTTTCATGTCGCTTGGCTTGGTTGCTTGACGATGGCATTGGCCGCCCAAAGTGCTAGGGCGACACTTATGACGTATTTTCGGTTTTCGCCACCAAAAGTATGGCCCTTAAGATCTGTATTTGCTATCAAGAGATGGTGTTTATGACGCGTTGTGGCCCTAAAATTGGTTTTGGCTCATAGATGTTCCGTATAAAGTCCAAGGGCCATAATGCCGTCGCCACGCGCCGTATGCTGTATGTGCGATTGAAACGCGTGCTAGGGGAGCCGACGACTGCGTCTAAATCTCGCGGGCGAAAGAAAGAAAAGCAGGGAGGAAGCGCGCCTTCATCCGTTGCGCTCGACGAACCGGCGAGGGAACAAGGGGGGAGGGATAGCGGGCAGCATTGTGCTCTGGCATCAGCTGCGTACTGCGCGGCGGCGCGCGGTCGCGCGGGCTGTATCTTGAAAGCGATCTGCGTTAAGGGCAGAGTCTACGTAGTGTAGGTGCGTCGGTGGCTTGTAGCTTTGTGCGTGCTGTGTGTTCTCGGCGCTCAGTTTGCGTTGAAGTGATAGACAACAGCACGAAGGTCACTTCCCTCGCTTCTGCAGCGGCGTTTAAATTCTTCACGCCAGCGTTTGACAGCACGTGTCTGCGCTCATCGAGTGTGATGTGTTCATGTTTGCCTGTGGGCACTGACACCATGCTTGTTAATATAGTTAATAAGCGAATGTTTACAAGTTTATACGCACGATAAAACTACTATTCTTACTTTGTACAGCTGTCTACTAATTTTCTATCGCAATCAGTACTTTGGCTGTCAGGCAAAACTATGACTTTTTTTCACACTTAAGAATTAAAATAATATTGTGTGCAGTTTAACACTACTCCCATTTCTCAATTTTTCCTGTTTCCCAGCTCTTGTGTTTCTCGGCTCTTACGTTTTTTTTTATGGTCCCGTGAAAAACGTATCAGCGGGGTTCTACTGTATTTCGCTAAATGCTTTCACAGTTAGAAGTCATGTATGTAAGGCATGATAGTGTGTGCGTCTATGGTGTTGTTTTTTGTGTAGTCACAAATCCTTGACCTAAATGAACATGCAGTCTTACAACATTTCCCGATTCTGATGTTCCTTAAAGGCCAAGCACATGTAAATTTTGAACCACTTAAAAAGGCTAGCTTCATATTGTGTATACATAGAAGCCTCCATGCAAAATTTTACTTTTGAGCTATGAGGGGATGTGTCATAAAAAGCTTACAGAAATAGACAGTTTTGATACTGTAACTAAGTAAAATGCCGCCATTTATGCTTGGCAAAAATAACACATAACCCAGAATGCACACGGCACCTGTGCATGACCTCTGAGATTGGAAAGTGCCTGCAGCCCACTGAAAATCTCAGAAGCTATGTTCTGGTATTGGCATTTTATCTGCTAACCACCAGTTGTCAGCATTGTCTGCTAAGGTGCTATTTAAAAGATGTTAATAAAGTAATTAGACAGTTGCCAGCCCAGAAGCATTGCTTAGCTTCCTTCAAAAGAATATACTACCCATTTAGAAGCAATTTAGCCAAAGTGAAGCTATATTTGGAGTTGGCCAATGAGGCTCGTACACATTGTGTAATATTTGAAAGAGTAGAAAACTATTGTTCCTATGCAGCACCATAATACCATACCATAATATGTTGGTATCTTTTGCCACTGCCTGAAAAGTGTTAACACTGTGAAGTTCTAATAGTTACATTAAAGTGAGTGCAGCAATCTTGGAAAAAAAGAATGCCATGAATGCCAAGAAGGCATGTACTTAGTCATAGAAAAATTACTTGCCTGATGTCAGTATGCGAAAATTCCTGCAGAAGAACAGCTAGTTTGTTTGATTACTTTGTGTCTCTCCTTTTGTAATTTGTTTTATTTGTAAATATTTTGCATTTCAGTAATGGCAGTATGTAAAGCCTCAGGTTGGCCATGATATTAATGTACTTGTATATACAGTGGAACCTCATTGATATAATTCTGCATGATCCGTTTTTGGGAATGATACTTTTTTTTTCTTTTCCAGATAATATGATTTGGTTGGATAATACGTTAATGATACGATTTTCAGATGATAGGCTTGTTGCGGAACGCCGGCCACTCGGTCGCGTCGCCAGAAAAGACGGAGCCGCGATCCACTCAACGAAGCCTTTAATGGCGAGAGACAAACACAAAAGGTTTCATGATGATGATAACGGTGTGCACACTTTTTGGCACCAGGCGCGGAGGCAGCAGCCCACAATCCATTCTTTTTCTTCGTCGTCTGCTAATCTCCGACATCCTCCGGGGCCTCAAATGTGGTGACATCTAGTGCTAGACGATGTAGCTTCTGCACTGGCCTCTTGAAGACTTTGCCTCCCTGTAATCGGATTAAACAGGCACGCACAAATCTGTCGGTGCCTGGGTACACCTCTTGAACCCGGGCTAGAGGCCAGAATAACTTGGGCGTGTTGGGAATGTCGACTGTTACGATGTCGCCAACCTTTAAATTTCTTGAGTGATGCGTGGGTGAGCGATGAGCCGATGGTAGTCGCAGCAAATATTCATGTTTCCATCGCTTCCAGAAGTCATTCATAATTTTTTGTCGATGTTGAAAACGGCGCTGATAGTCGTTGCGATCGTGGCTGGCTACTAGTTCTGACAATGTCTTTCCTTCTGGTAATGTCGTAAGTTGCTGGCCCACTAGGAAATGCGCTGGCGTGAGGGCTACTGGCTCGCCTGCTTGAGTATTAGAATACGTTAGAGGTCGTGAATTGAGCGCCGCTTCAACCTCAGTAATAATAGTTGAAAGTTCTTCTGCGTTTCCTGTAGAGTGAAGCGTCGTTGGTTTTGTCGCTGGTATCCTTAGGATGTCGTTGATTTGGGGCTGTGAATGCTTCACAGCTGGCCATTTTTCCGGGTCCTTACTCAGCCAAGCTGGTCCTTGCCACCAGTGTTCCTCGGTAGCCAGTGCATCTAAGGTAGCCAGTTCAGCAGGATTGGTTTCTCCTGGACAATGCCAGCAGCTACATTCCGAAGTAATAGACAGAATTTCTGTGATCCGGTTCTTCACAAAGACGTCTAAAGTCAAAGGCGCTCGCTGTAACCAGCCAAGCACTATGGTTGCGTCAGTCCAAAGAAAACATTGCGCTCTTGGCATGAGATCTCCGCAGCTTTCCACTATATATTTTAACAGCCTGCTTCCTGTTAACGCACCCATTAGCTCTAGTGGCAAGGATAGAGCTTTCAGTGGGGCTATCCTTGACTTGGCGACAATCAGAGTGCTAGCCACCCTCCCATTCACATCTTCTACACGAAGGTATGCACAAGCTCCGTACGCTTTTGTGCTTGCGTCGACGAAAACGTGTAGCTGAAGGTCACGCGGTTCTGCAACTCCACTCATGAGGTGACGGGGAACGTTGACTTTTGACAAATGGATCGACTCATTTCTCCAGTCGTGCCATTTTTCCGCAATGTGATCAGGAAGAGCTTCGTCCCAGTCAACCTTCCAAACCCATAACTGCTGAAACAGCATTTTCCCTCGCACTACGTATGGTGCGAGAAATTCTAATGGGTCGTATATCCTCGATAGTGTCTGGAGCACAAAACGCTTAGTGTCCTTCGCCTTCTCCAAGAAAGTAAAGATGTTCTCCGGGTTGTAGATGAAGGCATCTGTTGCTTTGGACCAACCCATCCCTAGCACTCTCTCTTGATGTCCAGCGTTCTCATAGGCTAGAGGGGTAAGAACATCATTGGAGTCGAACAGTCGTTCTAGTTGCCTACAGCTTGAGCTCCATTTCCTTGAAAGCATACCAGCATCATCCATCAGCTCTTTCGTGCACTTGTAAAGAGTCGGCGCTGCTTCTAAGTCATTCGCTCCGAATAACAGGTCATCGACGTAAAAGGATTTCAGAAGTAGCTGTGCTACGGCCCTTTTCTTTGGATGAACTTGTGTCTTCAAGTGATGCTGTATAGTAGCCGTAAGCACGAAGGAACTTGCTGTGGATCCAAAGGGTACTCTGGTCATACGCCAAACCTCGACCACTTCTTCCTTGAAAGGAACAGCAGGACTTTTGTCAAACCATAGAAATCTGAACAGGTCACGGTCCTCGTTTCGTATCTCTGCTTGCAGGAACGCCTTTTCGATGTCACGGAGCCACGATACACTCAAAGAAGCCTTTAATGGCGAGAGACGAACACACAAACGCTTTCATGATGATGATAACGTTGCGCGCACTTCTTGGCGCCAGGCGCGGAGGCAGCAGCCCACAATCCATTCTTTTTTTTCGTCTTCTGCTAATCTCCGACAAGGCTTTATTTCTTGGTTTCCGTGAAGATCGTATCAACGAGATTCAACTTTATTCATATTCTGTGTAAATTATATATTTGTTGATTATCAACAAATACATGCTGTGTATGTAACTAAACTAAACTCACCTTTCATTGAAAATCCAAAGCTTTAAAAATGCTTTATGTCATACATATCAATTCAAGACAGTGCAACAAAAAAAGCTTGGAATATGGAGTTGTGGTGTGTCTGGCATTGACAATGTCAACCGTGTGCTAATTTGGGTAATAGTGCTTTTGAACGGGACCAGTGCTTGTAATATAGTCTCCTCATCTCCCATTCAGAAGTGCTGTTTCACCCAAAAATCATGTCTTTAGTGGAAAATTAATGTGTGCTTGTTTTTTTCAACATAAGTATTTTTCTACTTGCAGACAAAGCTTTGGAGTAGCCTGCAGTCCTGCTTAAATGACTGGCTTGCCTTGTATGATATGTCAACTAAAGAAATGAAATTGGCAGAGGCAACAAAATCATTTTGGGACTCTGTGAGCCAGAAGCTAGCAGTAAGCATTCCTTCTCATTGGTGATGCTTTTATTGCCTCAGTTCTCAAAAAAAAAGAAAGAAATAAAGAAAAGAAAGCAAAGTAAATGCATAATATAAGATTTAATGCAATGTAAAAAGAAGGCAGAAAAGAATTCATATGCTTGTGGTAATATGGCTTTCATGACACTTATGGCATGCCACCCTCCTTATCCACTTTCCCACATTTATGGCGGCTGTTTGAACCACGCTAATGTGCAGATTCATCCTGTTACATACAATGTTTTAAACATTGGGCTTGTCATGGGACATGGTGCGTTTTAATTGAGATTGCATATTGTTGCTTATGCTTCAAAGTTAGACTCTTGACTAGCAAAACAAAGTAAATTGCTGGTTGAGGACTGTGTCTATGCTCCTAGAAACGCTTGAGCTATGGGGTATAGCGATGAGCTTTACATGAAACAAGTGCTATAATTACAATAGGTGGGAAAACTGGGCTAGTTGGTATATACAGGGTGTTTCAGGGAACACTTTCAAAATTTATTTAAGGTTGCCTGTGGCACATAGCCTAATTCTAGTTAATGAGCTGGTCTACTTGAAGAGGCGGATATCACTTGCACAAGAAACTGAAATGCATAATCGAATAATTAACAGAAATTCACTAATTAAGTTTTTAACTAATTACCTGATGGCCTTATTGCAATTTAAAAATTGTAGCAGTGGAGTTCGCAAGATGGATCCACTTAGAATTAATTCTCAGGATGACACCAGTTACGAGATATTAATTCCAGAACTTTGCGGAGAAATGCATTGGCGTTCCAGTTAATTTTGTGCTTCAATGCAGAAAGCGACGTTTTGTTAAGAACCTAACTGGAATGCCAGTGCATTTCTCCGCAAAGTTCGGGAATTAATATCTCGAAACTGGTGTCATCCCGAGAATTCGTTCCAAGTGGATCCGCTTTGCGAACTCCATGGCTACAATTTTTAAATTGCAATATGGGCCATCAGGTAATTAGTTAAAAACTTAATTAGTGAATTTCTGTTAATTATTTGATTATGCATTACAGTTTCTTGTGCAAGTGATGTCCGCCTCTTCGAGTAGACCAGCTCATGAACTAGAATTGTGCTATCTGCCACAGGCAACCTTCAAGAATTTTTGAAAGTGTTCGCTGAAACACCCTGTATATGCATCGTGAATTACAGCAGCATGAAATGAGGACCTGTCCTTTCTTTCTTGCATTGAGTATGCCATAAATTACCTTTCATTTTTATCTATTTGCTTTCTGTTCGGTCCCTACTTGTCGCGAGTTCTTGTTACATGTTTTGTGAACTTAGTGCAATAATCATTTCATACATTTTACACATGTGGGGAGAAGGCACATTTAAGGTTATGTATGTTGCACGGTGCATAGCTTTACTTTTTAGGAGACATCTTTTATGTCATTCTTTTAAGGAAAAGGTTAGTGATATGAAATGGGTGGGGCAGTGTGGTGGCATTTTAAGTTCTGTGTGACAGCGGACACAATGAATTTCAATTTATGTGTATCTAATGAATAAGTACCATCAACCGCCAAAGTTTACGGGACACAAGATCTGCCAAGAAGCTGAATTCCCGCGAAGCGTGGTGACACAGCCTCAAATTAAATTTTCCAGCATGTATTAACCTTCACCACCGACACAGTGATTCATTAAATTAAAAGTGCATCGCCTTAACAGTGCTGTAATTCACATTTGCAGAGAAAACCGCATCCCGTAAACTTTTGTGGTTGACTGTACATTAAGGCACTTTAAGGGCACGTCCACACTGGGGCATACGGTCACATCCAGAACACCCTACGCGTAAGTTACCGCATACTCGGCAGATGGCGCTAGTACGGTAGTAAAATGGCAGGACCCCCCCTCCACTGTCTGGAGAGCAGCATGTTGGCAAGTAATATGAACAACACAGAATTTCAGCTGCAGATTTATGGTCGCTCTAGACACCGAATGTGGCAAAAAGGAGCATTGCAGAAAGCGCATTCAGCCTTTTTAAATGCAACATTTTCTTCCTCCAACATTCTTTTCTTCTCTTTCAGGACATATACAGGCTGCCAGAATGCCGAATGTTGCGTGACAGTAAAACGTACCCATTGCAGCTTGTCTCAGCTGGCCGCTTTGCAACACATCATTTTGTGTTGTTTCATGACAAGTTTGTTCACTCACATGTAAGTGTGTCAACAGTAATGGCTGTTATAGTATGAATTTATCAGCAGCTAGCATTTGTGTTTCAAACCCTAAATAGGCGGCAGATAAGTATTCAATAAAAGGTGTTTATTCTGTGGGGTTCGCGCTAGTTAAGTTGATTGCAGCCACATTTATTAAAGGGACGCTAAAGGAAAATACAGTCGATGTTTTTTTTGTTTTTTTCTGACTCTCTATGGACTGTGAAAATGTCCAAAAAATCGGGCAGTTCGAAAAAATGAATGCATGCCTTTTACCGCTCCATAGGGCTCAAATCGCCACAGGCACATCGAAAACAGCTCTGAAGGCCTACCAGTACGCTCATTAAGCATATCGGTGCTTATACTGTAACAGGAGACTGCAGTAATTACAGAATACATGTGGTGTCCCGTCACAGTGGCACATTGTAACGTAATGGAGCACCGGAACACAAGCAGACGACCCTTGCTGTGTGCCGGAAGTGCTTGAGTGTAGTGATAAATTGTAGTGACAACATTCCAACTATTGCGAATAACATTTGTTCACCAAAAAGGAGGAAAATTTATTGATGATGCAACATGGGTAGCCGTTCAAATAGCTTGCGTGCTACTTAGATGGCAACGGGGCGGCTGAAAACTCAGGGGAGCGGCGTCGCTGTGATTGGTAGCGATGCACTTCTTTAAACCCTTATAACTGATTACCCATCTTACGTGGAGCACTTAAATGTGTCATTTAATGATCAGAAGCACCTACCTTAATGACTCGGTACGTTTGTACAAAATCGTTTCAGTGTCCCTTAAGTCGAGGTAAGTCGACAGAATATTTGTCTAGAAGTCTGTCATCATTTTCTGTTGGCCAATATAGCACATTGTTGCGTTGAAAATCGCTGCTGAGAGTCCCGCTGCTGTTCTTCTATTTGACCCGCCCTTGCCAAAGTGGAGGATTTGACATCATCTCCATGTGACCTCCCCTTATGCCTCTGTTACGGCTCTTGTAAGCTCTTTATTTAGCTCTATATACGAAGCATACTGCTTGGCGGCTGCAGGTGTTCTGCTTGTGTGAATCAATCTGGGGCTCTACTTGGGTTCACAATGGATACCTCACATGCAAGGTTTTTGATGTACAGTTCCAGGAAGGTGACAAAATCAATTCACATGTCACACGTCACATATGCCGTAAGCGGCGAGGTTGTCGAAAGTGAACACGGTGTGTGGGCATACATAAAGATGTGCACAATTCCTTGCTTGCAGTCGTTCCAGTCTGCTTTTGCTTCCACAAAAAAAATCAAAGATCTCCTAGGTAAAGGGATCCAGCTTGCACACGATCAAGTAGTAGAGTCCCGTTGCGCCCTGTCTGGAAAACCTCCCCAAGAGTCGCACCTTCCTTTGGACGTATGTCTTCAGCTCAAACACACACACGCACACATGCACGCACGTGCACACACATACACACACAAACAAGCCAAAAAAAGACATGGTCACGTCGAGTGTTGCACTCTCGTTTCCCTGAAATTCGAAGTCATCGAATTCGAGATCTTTTCCATTTTGTAGCACGTCATGCACTTTTCACATGAATGAAATACCAGGAAATTGAGGGTACAATTAAAGCACAGCGGGAGCATGAAATGACCAAACATTAATGATATACTTGGGGAGAACGCTGACTATTGTGTGCTCGTGATGAGCGCTTTGTTTAATAAAGGTGACATATTTTCCACTCTGCGTGCTTTTTAACTTTTACGCTAATGGTAAAGTTGGGATGCATTTTTTTTTTCAACGTGACTTTTGTAATATTATTGAACTAAGAGCTAGCTGCCGAACATGTAGCTGGTGCAATAAGGGTATCTACATGAGGTCTAAAATATTTGAAGCACATTCAGATCATAGGGCTAACTTTTAAAGTATTCTATGACAAATGAGTGCACCAAGCAGATCTGGCACATGTACCAGCCTTCAAATTTCAACATTAAGAAGCAGAACTTCAGTGCTTTTATATAGCTAGCTGACGTCAAAACAGGGTAACACTTCGGCGTGAGTGGGCATGCCTCCCTTTAACTCAATGTTGTGTTTTGAACAGAAAATAGCTGCTTATAAGTGTGCATGTAAGTTGGCAAAATGCTGCGTTTGTCTAGGACATTTGTAAACAGAAGTACATGAAAAATATGCGAGCTTGGAACTCTTGAACTACAATCAAGTCGTTCTGTCCGAGGGTAGCGAGGATGTAACGCGTATAGTGCGCAGTCGTTTATGCAGCAATTGACGATAGTTGTGTGTAACTACGCGACTACAAAAGCCCCATTTCAACTGCCTTATGTCACGGCAAGGTGAGGTGTTTATCCGCATCACACGGTTTGGACACACCTCACCATCACACAGTATCAGACGATGCTTGCACACTTGGCCCAAAGGTGGACCGCAGCACTGCAGTGGTGAGAACGACATCGGGCCGCCTGCTACCCATAGGCAAAGCAAGGAGTTCGTAAACTAAAGAAGTATCGATAAACGTTGGGTGTCACAGATGAGAGCTATCATAGTGGAAAACAGATGGCGCCACTTCGATTTTCTATTTTCGTCATTTTGTCGCTCATGAAAGCTTGATTTTTATTACGAATGACGAATTCGTTATTACAGAAGCTTAATCTTTCAATCTAGCTTGACTTAATATTTTCCTTTAGTGTCTTTTTAAGAAAGCGTCAGCAACGAAGTGATCCGGTGTGTTTCTTCTTCTTGGCCACCGGTTAGCTGTTGTTCTCTCGGCGAGGCTGTCTTCGTTTTCTTCATCCTCCATAGTTGCAGCCAATAGTAGTGCTCCTGCAGGTGCCCTCCGCCTGGCACACAGTGTGTTATTCAAATGTATTTACAGTGGTGCTACAGATAAGAGTAGTATATACAAAGTTTGCGTTGTACCATATTCACATAGTGCATGAAAACACGAAAATAGCGTGCACATTATGGCTTCAAAGTTCAGGGCGATTGAAGAGAGAGCCAGGCTGGGAAGTCCAGCAGTCGTGAGGAAGAGGAATGCTGGGGCCTAAGGGCAGCGTGCTGGTCATGTGAAAGATGTCTCCATGGACTGCTTATCTCAGTCAGTGCTTGTCATTGAGCTCTCAATGACTGTGTCGATGCCGACAAGGACACCTTTGCACTGGCTTCGTGGTTGGGAAAGCTGCCCTAGGTAAACTGGCTCCTGCGCGCAATAGGAGGTTCACATAGTTGACACTGACTGCTGCACGCCAGGTGAGGTCTGCAGCGTTGTTGTCATTTAGAAGCGGTAGTGATGAAGCTGGGAGGTAGCACAGGTGCTGGGAGGTGGCAACAGGCATTATCGTAGCAATTTCAGACCGTGTGGTGGGGTGCCCAGGTGTTCTACATAAGGGAACTTTTCACAGCATTGGATTGGGTGGTGGTTGTGAAAGGCTGCGAAACTGACGGTGCACAGGTGTAAATTTGAGAGTACTGTGTGGGGACGCACGGCGTATTTGTTTGAACAGATGACATGCAGTAGGCTTTCTTCGTTTCCCTTTTGTCATTGTCAGAGGTGCGCTGGCATCACGCACAACGAGGCTGTTGAGCTGCATTGTATTGGCCAAGTATCATGATGATATTCGTGGGATGGGCATTGGAACATCATTGGCGACAAGAAAGGGTAATGGCACACATGGTTTAACATAGTCACTAGCGCAGCCGTCACGTGGTGGTCACTCGTTCTCACTAGGTGCTTGGTATCCTCCATGGTTGCATCAGGAGGTTGCTTCGAAGCTTTGGTAGAGGCTCATGGGTCAGACGGGGGGTCGGTCAGCTGTGATCAACATCTAGTGACTGTCCAGCGTGTTGTTGGAATGAGTGATCAACACCTCTGACTTTGCACACGGTGAAGTGATGTGCATTTCCGTGTGCAGGGGCACAGGTATGGCGCCATGTTTTTGGTCATGGGCGCTGGGCATGACGGCCTCCCAGTCGAAAAGAATAACCGGTACCGGGGCCACGGTGGCATTTTTATGCGTGTCGGGGTGAGATGGCTGCACGTCTTGGTTGTTATGCGGAGGTGTCGGCAGAAGCACAGCAATCTGGGAATGTGGAGAAGTCTAGGCCAGAGTGAGTTGAGGCAGTTGATGGCAAGGGTGGCAGGCACGAGACCGTATGCTGGACACTGAAGTGGGCCAGGACTGCAGCCTTGAGATCATTGTACCGGCGTTTCGCTTAGCAACGAGAAAGGCAGGTCGATGGCCACATCAAGCAGGAGTGCACACAGCAGAACCTTAAACTTGAAGTGCTTTATGGTGATGAGGTTCTGAGCTAGGGCTGCCTCCAGCCTGACAAACCAGCCCGTGATGTCATGATGCTCGAACTAGTGAAGCGGTGGGTTGAACTGCGTGTGTGATGGGGATGGAACAGAAGAACCGTCATTTCAGAAGCAATGCTTTGGGATGGTAAAATGTGTTTGCAGTACAGAGATCTTAATTCCGTGCGAGGTCGTGCGTTACTAGGAGTCCAGTGTTGTGGGCGATGGCGTCTCTTCTGGCTTGACGGGCCGGCCATATCTGGCGACGAGAAAAGTTTCTCGAGCTCATTATATGGCCGGTCACCAGGTTCCGGCAATTCTTTTCGCAGACTGATGGACAGAAGCTTGATAGCCAGGTGGTACTTGTCTCACTGTGAGCTGACCCAGAGGAGGATGTCGTGGGCCTACAGCTGAAGGATTTAGACCACTGGGTTGCTCTCGTAGAAAGGCGGGATAGGTGACAGCGCCTTCCACAAGTTGTCTTCATTGGGAGCCTAAGGTGCGGTTGCCATGGTAGTCCATGTTCGGGTAACCATATGTGTAGTTCGCCAGTAAATGCAACCACAGCCACATTTATTACAGAAGCATCAGTGGCCCGGTGTATCGCTTGTCCTCGGCCGCCAGCTAGCTGTTGTTCTTTGCGCGAGGCTGTCTTTATCATCCTCATTCTCCATGGTTGTGGCCGGTAGCAGTGCCACTACAATGCCAGGGTGGGATTATTCCAGAGAATTCATGAATCTAAAGACTGGGGCTCAACTGATTGAGCCACAAGTGTTTGGGTTAACAGGTGAGCACCTGCAAGAAAGCGCAGTGGTGTGCACCCATCAGAAAAGCGAAGGGAGTGACATATTTGCAGTAATTAAATGTTAGATCGCTAGACGAGATTATATGAGTCCTTGCGCACCTCGCTAAAAGAGACGCACACGCTGCAGTATTTCCTGTAGTTTGCGAGTGCCTGCCTGTAAACATAGTACAGTGTAGACCGCTTATAACGTAAGTCGCCGGAGTCGCGAATATCCGCACTATAAGCGGTACTGCACTATAACCAAAGCAACAATTTTCAAGGCCCGCACACATGTAAAACGTGTACCGAGCCACCACCGTATGCGACAGTCGAACAATGCGGCTAGAACGTTTGCATTCAATTTACAGTCGAATCTCGTTAACTCGAACCAAATCACGTGGCAGCTCCTCCGACCGGCATTGCTCCGGCACCGCCATAGAGTAAAAGCTTAGGAGAGACCCCTCAAGGCTCAATGTCGCACGCGAACAAAACAAAAAAAGAAAGAAACAAAAACACGGCGGATATTTCACCCTCTCTCAAATGGCAAGGTCGCTGATTCTGCGTTGCGCCGGAACATGCGTGTACGTGCCGACGTCTCAGCCACGCTACCGTAGCCACGCCTAGAAAATGGCAGTGAACCCTTCTTTCTCCTTTGTGCTTCCTCTACTTTCTAGTCACGTACGTGTTGACCTTGCACGCTGCTGCTACGGCGCAGAGGAAAGCAGCGGCGCTGTCCCAGGCAGGCCAACGAAACTGCCCACGCCGGCAAACGCCCGCTTCCCGATAACGGCAGAAAACGAAACTTCGGGAAACTGGCGCCCGGCCGGCTGGAGCGGCGGTGCCTGCGGGCACGCACGGTGACAGTCGAAAATGAGGGAGCTAAGAGGGCGAGGGGAGCCACCGAAGCGGCGGAGTTGCCGAAGCGAAGTCCGCTTCCCTGCCGCCCTCCTCCCTCACATTCCACGGTCTCCGCGTGCGCCCTTCTCCGTGCTGAGCCGGCGCCGCCCATTCCCTCCCTGAAGTTTTGTTTACTGCCGTTATCGTGAAGCGAGCGTTGGCCGGCATTGGCAGTTTCGTGGCCCTCGCTCGCTATGCGCGCCGTGATATTTTTTAGCACTCAAGGTTCTGGTTTGTGGGGTCTCACATGTGCTCTTGGGACAAAGGAACGACACATAGTAGTGCAAACAATCAAAAGGGCATTTATTGCACCTTTCATACACTAATACATACTAGCCGAATTACAACCAATAGAACATTCACATGGGCGCGCGACAAATCAAGGAAGTCCGACTCACCGCGACCCGATAGCGAGCGAATACGTTCGCCCCATGCTATGACACCATCGCGTAGTCGTTCACGTGTACAGTCACGCGAACGGTGGCGCGCTCGAACGATCCGTGTTCGTCCATACCGGTGTCCCGCTCTAAGCCTCGCGCGACGGTCGCGCGAAGCGGGCCGGCGCACGCGCGAAGCGTTCGTGCGTGTTGGTCGCCGATCCCCAGCCAAAAAGAGAGCGCCTCCGACCTTTTTCTCCCAAGTGACCCCGCCGTTCGGTGGCGCCAGCATCGCGACACTAGCGCAGCATCGCGACACTAGCGCCATCTCTCGCAACGCGCCGCAACCACCGCAGGGCTTAGCCACGCGGAGAAGCCGGACTACAGGAGACATGCGGGGAAAACAACATCAGGGGACGCGTGAGAGTCGCGCATCCCCATATCCCCCCAACCTTAAATCACCACACATACGCCGGCGAAACATGTCACAAGGCCTATCAACGCGCGCGTCGCGAACAAAAGTTAGTACATGCGACAGTGGCGCCGCCGAGTAAATGTCCACGCGTTATCCACAACGTGCGAGCCGACATTGACTCTGGGGTTCACCGCTGGCGTCCGTTGGTCACAGCACCATGTCTGCAGATTCGATGGCACGACTCCAGCCCAGGACTCCGGAAACGGCGACGCAGAAGTCGGCACGAGCAAGCGTCGCTCGCGCCCTGCTGACGAGAGCCGCAGTAGCCATTGGTGACTGCCGGCTCTTTTCCCAGCCGCCGAGGGTTGCGAGCCGGACATTTGCGGCCGCCGAAGTCGCTGCGCTGAATTGACCACAGGCATCTCCAAAGCCTGGGGTAGCTCGATTGTAGTCCGGGGCAGCAGCGCTGACGATGTGCAGGTGACAGCAAACCAGGGGTGACTCCGCTCACGCTGCGTACACTCAACGCACTCGACAAACACTAAAGTAGTGCAAGGGAGAGGAATTCGGCATACGCATCGCCCACGTGGTACGATGTTCAATTCGGCTAGCAAAAATTTCGGGTTGCATTTCAGATGCTAAGTTCACGTGAACAAAGCTTGCTTTCCTGAGTCGAACGAGTAATTTCAATTCGTGCGAGGCGAACTAATGAGGGAAGCAATGTGCGACATCTCAACACCACGGTCCACGAGGTTGTGTCCCTCAACGGGCGACAGGCGGCTTTGTTAAGCCTTAGGCCTAATGCGTCGCTACTTTGACAACAACCGGCAGCCAAAAAAAAAAAAAAAACACCCAAAATGGGCACAAGAACAGGCAGCCGCGAGGAGACGTTAGCTCTGTGAGGTGGTCCTACTCCGCTCGGTGCACACAGCATCCGAGTTGACGGCGCCCACCGTCCCAGATGGTGTCGGAGCGCCCGGTGCCAGGCCGCAATACCAGTCAGCCCGTAGCGGCACCCGTGGCCCGCGGCCACCCGGCTCCCTGAGCCTCGACTTCCGAAGTCAAAGATATAGAAGAAGCTTTTTACATAAGAAATTCGGACCACCCACGAGGCTTCCGTACTCACTCGCTTCAGGCTTGCCAATGCTCCGCATGCGCCAGGCCTCGCTCTCCCAGGATGCAGACCACGTGGCTCTCGTACCGACGAGTGTACTTCAAAACACTCGCGAAAAGGCTTAGCATGTTGAAAAGTTCAAACACGCTACAGCAACCGTCGCCTCGCTCAAGAAAGCACACCGCCGACACTAGCGATCAAAATCCACGCTAGGACTACGCTTCAGTTGAAACATCTCGAACCGAGCAAAGCTGTTAAAATTATCGTCCAATGCCCCAAGAGGTCCACGTTGGGCAGCCAGATGTGGGGTCTCACATGTGCTCTTGGGACAAAGGAACGACACATAGTAGTGCAAACAATCAAAAGGGCATTTATTGCACCTTTCATACACTAATACATACTAGCCGAATTACAACCAATAGAACATTGACACGGGCGCACGACAAATCAAGGAAGTCCGACTCACCGCGACCCGATAGCGAGCGAATACGTTCGCCCCATGCTATGACACCATCGCGTAGTCGTTCACATGTACAGTCACGCGAACGGTGGCGCGCTCGAACGATCCGTGTTCGTCCATACCGGTGTCCCGCTCTAAGCCTCGCGCGATGGTCGCGCGAAGCGGGCCGGCGCACGCGCGAAGCGTTCGTGCGTGTTGGTCGCCGATCCCCAGCCAAAAAGAGAGCGCCTCCGACTTTTTTCTCCCAAGTGACCCCGCCGTTCGGTGGCGCCAGCATTGCGACACTAGCGCAGCATCGCGACACTAGCGCCATCTCTCGCAACGCGCCGCAACCACCACAGGGCTTAGCCACGCAGAGAAGCCGGACTACAGGAGACATGCGGGGAAAACAACATCAGGGGACGCGTGAGAGTCGCGCATCCCCACAGGTTTCAGCCTCACTGGCTGTTCGTTCGCACCACGTGCCCTTCTCCTCCACTTCTTCTCTCTTTCTTCCTCGAGCACTCCTTGGGGCGCCCCTTTGAGGGGAGCGTTCGCTGTCTCCGCTGACTTCCGTACTCCCAGGCAGCCGCACTGTAACCGGTATTTCGTTTCCCGCAACTGCACTATAAGCGATACGTGTATACATGGAGTGCTATGGGAAAATTAACGGGAGTCTGAAAAGAACGCACTATATCCGGTCCTGCTCTATAAGCGGTTACGTTATAAGTGGTCTATACTGTAATTGCACACCTGCAGGAGAGCCATGCGGGCAAGCATCTCACGGTGGTGCTTTGAGTGATAAGAAAGGAGACAAAAATCATTTTTCTCAATGCCCTTAACTGAAAACAACATGTGCGAGAATGCTAAATATAAATTGTGCAAGCATGGGTGAGAGCATGCGGCAGTAAGCTAGGTGAAGTGGAAATATACAGTTAAACCTGGATATAACGAAATTGACAAATTACCGAAATACTTTGTTATAAAGAGGATTTCGTTATATGCAGGTTCCGCACAAAAATTCCAAAAAGAAACGCTTACCATATTTACTCGATTCTAACGCGCCCTCGATTGTAACGCGCACCCGTTTTCCGTTTTCGTCGAAGCACTCATCCTTGGAATGTCACACCAGGTACTTGATACGTGGACGTGTGTCGTTTCGCACACGCGCGCGGCGTCTGAAACGAAGAGCGAGCGACACTATGGCGTCGTAGCGTCGTATAGTGTCATCTAGTGTCAGGTTAGTGAAGTGAAGCGCAGAGACTTGTGCAGTAACCAAAGAGTGGTGCTGTCAGTGCGTTGAAAAAAAATGTTTTTTTTTCCTTCGGCAACATCAACTGGAAAAGGAGAGTGCCGGCTTGGCGGGCTAGGCCAGCTGCAGCAAGCAGCGGTATCAGGTTTGAATGAAGGGAGGGGGAAAGGTCACGCCCGCGGCGGCAAGATCGTCAGGCCGAGGGATGCAGGCCCGCCTCGCACACACTCTCACGCACCTACACGTGCGCTCGCTCTCGCCTCACAGTCGCCGTAAATTCGAGCGCGCCAAGCGCGACGCCGCTGCTTCGCATTCCGTCGCGGCGGAGAAGGTGCTTTCGGTTGCTGCTTGCACAAAAATGACAAAATTTGGGGCAAAATCTCTAGGTTGTCGGCGGGGAAAATTGTTATTTCGAGGGGGGTCTCCCGCTGCCACTTCTTTACGTAGAGGTCTCAAACACATGTGCTTCTATGGAGTAACGGCGGGGAATAGAAAAACTTCGTTATATCAAGGAATTCGTTATATGGAGGTTCGTTATAAGCAGGTTTAACTGTACTCCCAAACTACTACAATAGCAGACACCATAAAGCAAAGCAAAAAGTACGCTTTCACAGAAGCTGAGGATTGGCAGCACAATAAAAACTTTTTGAAGTCGCGGAAGGTTTCAGCACCTTCAAAACAACGTTAGGCACATTTGTTAAATTGTTTGTTCACTACCATATACATACAGTCGTGACCATCTGGGATTCATTCCTGCCGCTGTACATGTTTGGCAGTGACCCCCAAAGGTTAACGACTGGTGGGGACTGAGATACGCAAGCAGAGCATGCTTGAAGCTGAAAGTGTTGGGGGTCTATGTCTATCTAGGTCTGCTGCTGCAGCTGTAAAATGCGAGTAATGCTGATAAAAAATATAATGCGTAGTGGCTTTGGGCATACATTTGATACGTGGTTCTCCCCATAATTTTCTTGATAAGGTCATCAAGCCAGGAGTGAAAGAGGAACATGAGTTATAGCAATGACAAGCATTCCACAATGAAGACCACTTATAGTGAAACCAGATTTTTTTTATTATTGTTTACATTAAATAATAAGAATAGTCCTTTGAAAACCCTGTAGAAAAGTATACAAGCACAATGAGCCTATATCAAAGTGCCATCATTAGGACATTTGATTGATAGAGTAAAATTTTTTCATTCGGATTTCACTGTACCACAAGAAAATGCCTGAACTATACGAATGTGAAATTTCTGAATGAATCTAGAAAGCAATAAAAAAATGCTAAGACTATGAACATGCCTTTGTTTAGTGAAAAATTCCATCACCCTTGTTGTTAATTTGCGCAAAACTGCACAGAAACTGCAGATCTCATCATATTCCGACAAAGGTAAGTACTCACAGGGGCAGTGGCCGCTGTGACCTTTGTATACTGTAACCTTTCTCACATCTGCATGCATGCACATTTTGTGGCATACTGGTTGATGTGTATGGAATATGCAAGTTTTTTAGACAAAGGGTAGGTTACATGGTGCGAATAACACAGTAGTAAATGTTCAAAAGAGAGAGGGACAAAGAAGGTATGGCAGGGGTGTTAACCAAGAAGCTGTTGTGCCAGGCTAACTGTCAGGAATGATGCTGCAGCAGCTTACTGAGCAGTTTGGCTCAGAAAACCGAAAATCCAACATATGATATAGTTTGTCCACTACTTTAAGCTAAAGCAAATAATTCCTTGTGTGGTTATCTCTTTTGTTGAATTTTTTTCTACATTTCATACTTTTCCAAAGTTTGATTTGAAGCAAGTCTTAAAAAATGTGCACTTGCCTTTGTTCTGATGATGCTGACTTGTAGGACACATTTAACTGATGAGGTTGTTTACAAACCATATGTTCTATCATTAGCTGTATAGTACACAGCTAGTTGATATTTTTTTTATTTCCTTTATTATACTTTTTCATTTTGCTTCAGTTTGGTGGCTTTCAAAACTACAGCTTAGAACTGGCCTGGGTGGAAGCAGACACAAAATCTGAGTAAGTGCTGGCACTATGAAGTCAAGAGTGTGTAAAGCTGTTAGAACAGCTTTGGGGGGTGACTGAAAAATCGTTTTTTGCTCATTTTCTTTCTTTTATAATAGAGCCAAATTTTGTGCTTTGTGAGGGCTATGCAAGGTATTTTTATTTACATGATGTAGACTCGCTGTATACGAAAGTAAACATGAGAGCCTCCTTTCTTGTGTTTCATACGTTTTTAACCTAACAACTCTACTGTGCTTGTTTTTTTATTTAAAATTAAAATTGGATTGTGTGCGTGCTTCATAAAGATTAGGGAGGTCTCTCTTGCATATGAGGTGTATTTAAAATGGCTTTCACAACAATGTGCTAGTTTCACTCTTGCTGGACATGCTATTTTTTTATTTTTTAAATCTTGATCCTATTGAATAGAGCGCGTTGTATATATGAAGCTTAATGTTAAATTATTTGTATCCCGGGCTCTGACTTGTTTGAAGTTTTCTGTTTGCATGAGTAACAATAAGGTCTTAATTATACCTGCTCTTTTTATCAGGACTGTTTTTGCTATCACTACACCTGAAGAAACACTTGCCTTCAATTGCCCTGCACCCTCTGAAAAGGCAAGTTTTCAGAGTTCTTGATTTTTTTTTTTTTTTTTTAGAATGTAAACTAATAAGCAATCCTTTAGATTTCTCACATTAATTAGTGCAATTGATGATAAAATCCTTTACTTGTGTTGCTTGTTACATTATTTCTTCAAACATTAAAAATTTGATTATCTGTACGTAACATAGTGCTCCTTGTGAAAAGCTTTGACGAAAGTTTTCTTTGTTCTGTGCTTTTTAGCCAGCATGTTCAAGTTCTGTTGAATTCAATTTGTCTTTGTGGAGCTTGTTTACTTTTGATAACTATAAATTCTTCTGTATAACTCCCTTCAGTATTTCAAACGTAGCATGCTCTTGTGCTTTTGAGAGTATCACATTAAAAGCAGATCTAAGCACCTGCCTACTCTGAGTAATGTTCCCCACTTTTTGTAATATTATTTCAGAACGAAAGGAGGCATGTTACTGAGTTCAAGTATTCACTGATTCCAAGCTTGATTCTTTAGTTCACCGGTCTCTGATTTATAAGAACCCACCACAATAGCTTAGTGGCCATAGCAATGTGCTGCTGAGCTCGAGGTCGGGAGTTCGATCCCGGCCACGACGGCTGCATTTCCATTCTGGCAAAATGCAAGAACGCTGATGTACTTAGATTTAGGTGCACAGTAAAGAACCCCATGTGGTCAAAATTAATCCACTACTGCGTGCCTCATAATCAGATCGTGGGTTTGTCATGTACAACCTCGGAATTTTTTTTATTTGTGAGGAAGGTGAGAAGGGGCTTAAATTCACATTAATACATCATCTTTGTGTTGAAGTGTAATGCATCACAGCACAGACCTCATATTTGTACTGCAATAATTGAGCCACTATTTTGTGGGACATGACCTATTTTGCAGACGGAATGGGTCTGCTGCCTAAACCAAGCAATTCGAAACTTGCTGAATAGTGACAAACGAGATAACCCTGTCCAGAGCTTGAAGAGTGGCCACTTGGACAAAAGACTCACTCCTCCTATGATCCGCCACGCTAGCTATGTCTTCACCAAGTTGCCTGTCTACAAGGATGCCACTTACAAGGGTTCCTGGCTCAAAGGACAATTGCATGGGTTGTGAGTGTCCTTTTTGTGAAGAAATATCTAATCAAAATGCTTTTTTTTATGCTTTTATAATGCCATCTGTATGTTGTCTGAAGATACATGCCTAAAGAGCTAGATCTTTTAGCCATGCACATTTCTCACATTTGTGTTGTTTACCATGTGGTGAACAAAACATACGAAGCGCTCTCTGCCTTATGTGACAAATTCATTCATTTATTTATTTATTTATTTATTTATTTAGTTTCACATACACCAGCCTTGCTGGGGTCATTGGAGGAGTAAGGAGAAGATAACGTATTGTGCAGACAAAAAAAAAAAAAAACGAGTCAATGACAATCAACGAACATTTCCAGGGAGAGCATTCCAATGTTCTAGTATTGTTGAAGGAAAAAAAAAACTGTGCTATTGCGTGTTGGTTTTAAGTTTAAACGTTAAATGATTTAGGCTGTGAGACCTCCGTGTACAAGATACTCGATTGAAGATTTTAATGGTTGATTTTCACTTAAGATTGAAGAACGAACTCTTGGTTAAATTTGTTTTTAAGTATGATTTGCCATTTTTGTCAAATGTTGAAAGTTGGTGGAGTATTATTTGCATGAATTCATGGAAGTGCGGTTTGACTTTGAGCCCTTTGTGTACGCAAGCATATAATGCCTTGGAAGTTGTTCATAGGTATGTACTTATAAATTCCAAAGGAAACCTCCTCTCTTCTTTTTTAAAATGTGATCATCATTGAAAAAAAGTATTATATTGACAAATTAGCTGCTGAGGCTCATCTAATAGTCGCAGGAGCTACATTTTGATGATGGCAAAATGTATGAAGTATTCAATGCATGTTAAAAAACTTCAGGTAGCTTTTCCAATCACTTTTTTTTTTGTTTTTGACAAAACATTAAGCATTATCTATGCACAAGCTTTTAGTCTCTGAAATGAGTGCAGGCATAAGTTTGTAGTAGTCGCAGACTTTGGATACAAAGACATCCTGGTCTGCTATACTCGGCTCATCCTTATTGCTTGCTAGTGGTGCTACTTGAGTGACGGTGTGTGACCGTAACCCCAAACTTATCATTTTGTGGAGTCTCAAAAAGAAATCAAGCTGGCAGTGAACTTGAGAAGGCATCTTTCGTTATTATGAAAATGCTTTCCTAGCAAATATGGCTGTGAAATAAATTACTGCCAGTCATTGAAATTAGCTCTATTCTTTGGGTCACCATTGCAGGCCTGTGCTCATAATCGAAGTCTGAGGTGCAAGCTTCTCAATATCTTTGCTATTTGCATTTCAGTGTTTTGCATGGTCATGAATAAAAATGACGTGGTGGCAAGGAGCAGAGGTAGAACACCCGTTTTTCTTATCTGAAAGTCGTAAGTTTAAATCCTCCTCCAGTCCACTACATTTTCAGGCATAGAGTGGCGCCTGACACCGGCAAAATAAAAAAAATATTGCTGAGATCTAGTGGGACTATACTAGTCCAGGTGCAACTAAATGGAAGGCCCACTAAACTTCACACTCCCTCACCAGAACAGGAATTGCCCCCCCTGGTGCAGTATTCGGCCACTACCTCCCTCATGACTCCTACAATTAACCCATGCTCTCAGTCCTCAGCGGCTGCGGAGCACCTGACCAAGGCGGCGGTCAGACCTGCGACGCGGCAGAGGGTGCTAAGAATCTCTGGGTCCGGACAGGCTGCCAATGGAAACTGAATCTGGCAACAGTGAACACGCGCACCCTATCGAATGAGGCTAGCTTAGCAGGGCTACATGAGGAATTATCAGGCATTGCCTGGGATATTATTGGCCTTAGTGAGGTTAGAAGAACTGGTGAGGCTTATACACTGCTGACTAATGGCCACGTCCTCTGCTACAGAGGTCTTCCAGATAAGAGAGAATTCGGGGTAGGACTTCTAGTCCATAAGGACATAGTGGGCAACATTGATGAATTCTACAGCATTAATGAGAGGGTAGCAGTCGTCGTAATAAAGCTGAATAGGAGGTATGGAATGAAGGTAGTACAAGCCTACGCCCCAACCTCCAGTCACGATGATGAAGTAATAAAACAATTTTATGAAGATGTTGAATTAGCAATGAAAAAGGTGCAAACTCAGTATACTGTAGTCATGGGCGACTTCAATGCAAAAGTGGGGAAAAAGCAGTGTGGTGACCTAGCAATTGGCAACTACGGCATCGATTCTAGGAACGCTAGAGGAGAGATGTTAGTGGAATTCGTGGAAAGGAATAGGCTCCGAATAATGAGGTTCCAGGAAGTGCAGCAACAGGAAGTGGACCTGGAAAAGCCCTAATCGAGAAACAAGGAATGAAATAGATTTCAAACTCTCTGCCAATCCCAGTATAGTGCAGGATGTAGAAGTGTTAGGTAGGGTAAAGTGCAGTGACCATAGGTTAGTGAGGTCTAGTATTTCTCTCAATTTGAAGTTAGAAAGAGTAATATTAGTCAACAAAAAACAAGCCAACCTAGACGTAGTAAGGGTTAAAGCAGACCAATTCAGGCTGGTGCTTGCAAACAAATATGCAGCTTTAGAACAGGAAGATGAAGACAACATAGAGGTAATGAATGAAACCGTAACTAGGCTGATCTCAGAAGCAGCAATTGAAGTGGGAGGTAAGGCACCAAGGCAGCCAGTAGGTAAACTCTCCTAAGTAACAAAGGACCTAATAAAGAAACGATAAAACATGAAAGTGACATAATGCACTGAAACGAAATATATTCACTGAAAGTTAAGCAGCGTAATATCATCAGCAATTTCGATGACATAGTAAAAGCAGCGGAAGAATTCTGTACTGAGCTGTACAGTACCTAGAGCAGCCAAGATACTTTCATTCGAACTAGTGATGAACAGGATACAAAGGCCCTTTCTATAACTAGCGATGAAGTTAGAAGGGCCTTGAAAGACATGACCAAGGGAAAAGCTCCTGGAGAAGATGGAATAACAGTCGATTTAATCAAGGATGAAGGAGATATCATACTTGAAAAACTTGCGGCCCTTTATACGCAATGCCTCACGACTTCAAGTGTACCAGAGAGCTGGAAGAATGCCAACATTATACTAATCCATAAGAAGGGAGACGTTAAAGAATTGAAGAATTATAGACCCATTAGTTTGCTTTCAGTATTGTATAAAATATTCACCAAGGTAATTTCCAGTAGAATCAGGGCAACACTTGACTTCAGTCAACCAAGAGCACAGGCTGGCTTCAGGAAGGGATGCTCTGCAATGGATAATATCCATGTCATCAATCAGTAATCGAGAAATCTGCAGAGTATAATCAACCTCTCTATATGGCTTTCATAGATTATGAAAAGGCATTAGATTCAGCAGAGATACCAGAAGTCATAGAGGTAATGCGTAATCAAGGAGTACAGGAAGCATACGTGAATATCCTCACAAATATCTACAAAGATTCCGCAGCTATCTTGGTTCTCCACAAGAAAAGTAGTCTTAGGAGTGAGGATCAACGGCGAATGTCTCAGCAACGTTCGGTTTGCAGATGACATTGTCCTATTCAGCAACAATGAGTTCGAATTACATCAAATGACTGAGGACCTTAAGGGGGGACGCGGCTTTCGCATCGCGAAAAATGGCAAAAAAATCGATTTTTTGAAAATCACATTTTCAGTTTCTGTAACTCTTATTCTATCTGATTCCGAAATATCATCACTGAAAACCAAGTAGAAGTGCTCTAAAAAAATTGTTGTATCAGCCAAGGTGCCGAAAAATTGCGCGGAAATCGCGAAAGAACGGCGTTTTTCAAGCCACGATATCTCCGGAACGGCGCAGCCGAGCGCCGCCATCTTGGTCTCGTTGGAAAGCGCATTTCTCCGTCTTCAAATCTGCCGCTTCAGCTATCTCCTCCATACAGAAACATGATGATAAGTGGTTCTTGAGGGAAAGGGAAAGGTTGACGCTATCTTCTGCAGCCCTTGAGGGAGCACGGCTCAGCGCCAAAACACGCACACAAAAAGTAAATGATTGAAGGTCGTGCCGGAGCCACCGATTGGCCGCGCCCGCCACGTGACCCCAGCGCGGTTCGCCATTGGTCCGGTGCTCGCTCCGTGATGGCGTCGTCTGCTCCGCTTGTTGCGGTCTCCTCGCGAGCGCCGGACAGTTTCCGTAATCTCGACGAGTGTTAAAGCGGGCGCTACGCGGACATCGCAGTAGCGTGGCCGATCCCGCTTTTGTGGACGTCTCAGACTCGCGGCTAAGCATTCCGAGCATCGGTGACGCGAACTTCGCGACCGAGCTTCGGGCACGGAATGCTCGGACACGCGGCTAGGCCTTTCGCGCGTAGGCGTCTCCGACTCGGCGATGAAGCACATCGCGCGCGGACTTCTCGGATCCTTGCCTAAGCATTTCGTGCGTTGGCGCCTCCGACTGCGCGACTAAGCAAATCGAGCGTCGACTCCTCAAGCCCGCGGCTACGCATTTCGCGCGTCGGCACATCGCTCAACAAAGGTCGACTCCTCGGACCCGCGGCTACGCACTTCGCGCGTCGGCACCTCGAGCGTCAACTCCTCAAGCCCGCGGCTAGGCATTTCGCGTGTCGGCACATCGCTCATGGAGTGTCGACACCTCGAGCGTCTATTCCTCGGACCCGCGTCTAGACATTTCGCGCGTCGGCACCTCGGACTGCGCGATTGAGCTTACCGAGCGTTCGGACCCGCGACCAGGCATTTCGCGCATCGGCACCTCGGACTGCGCGACTGAGCTCGTCGAGCGTCTATTCCGCGGACCCGCGACCAGGCATTTCGCACATCGGCACCTCGGACCTGCGACTTAGCACATCGCGCGCCGACTCTATTATCGTAATGCCACGATATCTCGTGTAACAATACCTATCATATACCACCCCTTCATAAAGAGAACAATACCTATCATCCCGCCCCTTTATAAAGAGAACCCCATCATGAGCTCTGTTCACTAGGCCACTTGGGCTGGCACAGACACCTGGCTGCAGAAGTGAGGCATGATACAAAAGTACAGACTGGAAAGCACCTAGCAGCTGCATTGCTGCCTCTCTATCAGTGGCTCTCCTAACATCCACAGCCATTGTCAATGGAAGATGATTCAGAAGGCTGCTGAGAGCCTTCATTCAGTAGCATGGTCGATTCTACCAAAAGAAAACAATGCCTCACTGACTGCACTAGAGGCTGCTATCAATGAGGCAGTCTGCAGATACAACGCTAGAACTACTGTATATTTATGCCCACATACTTCTGCACCTCACTTGGTTTGAAACCCAGGCACCATGCTCCTTGTAGAGCAGCAGTAAAGAATGCCATACAAACATGAAAAAGGCAGAACGAAGGCTCAGCAGACCAGAGGCCACATGTCCAAGAAGCCCCACATAACAAAAAACATCAAAGATTACAACTTTGGTGCATTTTAGAGAACTGAAGAGAAGGTGCAACTTTGAGAGCCGTTTTCTCAAAACTGTTTTTTCGCCTTTCTGCTCAGTTTCTGGAGCTGATTTCTTCGTTACCGTTTAGCCTATTTCGATTCTGTTTTTTTTGTCACGTTTCTTGGACTACTGTGCAGGTCGAGACAGTCTCGCATTTTTATGTTCACTTTGTATAAATTTATGGCGTGGCTATTCGTTCACCCTGAAAGTGTGCTTGGTGCGAAGGTAACTTGAAAAAAAAGTAAGACTGTCACGACCTTCAGCACGCATTGAGCTATGCAGTCAATACTCAACGAGCCTTCCATCATGTTTTTTAAGCTCCCCAGGCTCTCCAGAAAGTTCAAGAGAGAAAAATTCTGCTCAATAAAATGTTCTCAAGGTATCACTCTGAAACTTTCATGGAAGTATCAGGGAGACATTCTAAACATTTGTGCCAATTTTCATCAAAATCCATGAAGAAATCAGGAAGTTGATTTTCAAAGCCACGTCCCCCCTTAACCAAGAAAGGGTAAGAGTGGGGTTTAAGATTAATATGCAGAAGACAAAGATAATGTTCAATAGCCTGGCAAGGGAACAAGAATTCAGAATCGCCAGTCAGCCTTAGAGTCTGTAAAGGACTACGTTTATCTAGGTCAATTACTCACAGGGGACCCTGATCATGATAAGGAAATTTACCGAAGAATAAAATTGGGTTGGTGTGCATACGGTAGGCATCACCAAATCCTGACTGGGAGCTTACCACTGTCGTTGAAAAGAAAAGTGTACAATCATTGCATTCTACCGGTGCTAAGATATGGGGCAGAAACTTGGAGGTTAACAAAGCATCCCGAGAACAAGTTAAGGACCGCAAAAAGCGATGGAACGAAAAATGTTAGGCCTAACGTTAAGAGACGGGAAGAGAGCGGTGTGGATCAGAGAGCAAACGGGGATAGCCAATATTCTGGTTGACATTAAGAGGAAAAAATGGAGCTGGGCAGGCTATGTAATGTGAAGGATGGATAACCGGTGGACCAAGAAAAGCGAAGCGCAGTCGAGGATGCGAAAAAACTAGGTGGGGTGATGAAGTTAGGAAATTTGTAGGCGCAAATTTTAATCAGCTAGTGCAAGACAGGGGTAATTGGAGATCGCAGGGAGAGGCCTTTGTCGTGCAGTGGACATAAATATAGGCTGATGATGATGATCAATAAAAATGTGCTGCTTTTGACAGTTAAAAGGGGCCTTTGTGATCACCCAGCCCGGGAGGACAGGGAGGCGACCCTGCTCGGCTGCCACAACTTGCAGGCTCAACAAGCCCTAGTCGGGCGCGCCTGGGCGGCGGCTACCGCCACTGGGGTCCCCAACTAGGGACCTCCACCTAGTATCTGTAAAGTCCCTTATGGGCTGGTCCAAGCATACCTCCTGTCCCTCCATAGCCTAATACAGTAAAACCTCGATAATTCGAAGGTCGCCGGACCGCGAAAATTCTTCGAATTAAGCGGATTTTCGAATTAACCGAAATGAATAAAAAAAAAGAAAACAAGCAAGAACTTGCCGCAAAAAGAAATCACCTTTATTTTCCATGTCCGAGAAAAATTACTCAAAGTAATCACCGATGCGGGATTACTTGGCGCGCTGGTTCGCCGCCCCTAGTGCCATGCTCTCCAGCTGGCTCAAAAAACGTAGCATACAAATATCACCCGCACTGCACTCAACAAAGTTGCGGACGATGTTCACGGAATCGATAACTGCCGCGAAAGCGGGCGTGGTGGTGCTTGACTTCAAAAGTTTGGACTTGCTGGATATTCCGGACTTCAAAAATTCACCATCAGGGTTCCCATTGAGTTCATGCATTTTCGCACCTAATTTTTCGGACGAATTGAGACTCCAAAGTTCGATTTTGCGGACTAAATCGCTCTTTCCTAGCCGCGCTACCCAATCTTGGAGGCCGCCATGTTGGATTTTTCGCTGGCTAGAATTCCTGTGACTCGCTGTATAGCCTCCAAGATTAGAACGCGCGCTATCAATAGAGAGCTCGCGCAATCCTCCAGTCTCGGAGGCCATGCCATCGTTGTAACCATTTATTGTGGGATTTTTTTTTTTTTTTTTTTTTTTTGCGACAGCAATTATATGGACACTTCAAGCGGATTTTCGCCGTCGGCGTCGCCGCCCTGAGGATCCATACAAAGTCCAAGGGCGATAAAATCATCGCCGCGCGCGCGCCGTATGTGCGAGTGACAGCGCGCGGGGGACGCGCGCTTTCATGGAGAGCGAACGCACGGCGGAGGCGACTTCCTCCCTCGTGCGAAAGGCCATAGGGGAGGGGGGGCGATTTCTACTCAACCGGGTACTTAGCGCCGGAGCGGTTTCTCGCGCGCAGCGTATCTTGAAAGCGATCTCCAGACGGCTCTGACCTTTCGTATGGGCTGTGCTCTCGCCGCTCGCAGCGATAGACCGCACGAACCTTCGCTCGCTGTGGGCTGCGGCGGCCGCGCTCGCTCGTGCGCGCTGACACCACGCGTGTTATTTCAGTGAGTTTTCTTTTTTTTTTTTTTTTTTTTTTTTTTTCTCTCAAGTTTCGGTTGCTATTTTGAACGTGGCGTGTACACCGAGCAGGTGTCTCGGAGACCCATGTCTCAGTGATCGGCGCTACCTCCTGTACCTTCGCGAGAGCTATGCGGTGCGAAGCTCGTTTCTTGGATCTCCATGGCCAACTCCGTTGGCGGAGATCGCCAACGCGGTGGTGTTCGTGTTGACTGTACACGGAGACGACGTCATTGCTGCGCAAATCCAAGCAAGTCGATCCTCTCCAAGCGTAGTATGAGGCAGGGCATTATTAAAGATTTTTTTTTTTTAAAGCCGCACTAATGACTTTTTTTTTTTTCGGCCGAACGAGTTTTCCGGACTATTTTTCAGTCCCCATGAGCTCGGAAAATCGGTTGGCGACTGTACGGAGCGCCCTAACCTAACCGCCGCACGTTGCTACTAGCCGGAAACTTCGAATTATCCGAATAGAGCCGCGCGGGCCATTCAAATTATCCGGTAGAATTTGCATTGAGAATGACGGGACCGCTCAAATTCTTCGAATTAACCGAAATTTCGAATTAACCGAGTTCGAATTATCGAGGTTTTACTGTAAATGTTTTCACCACCACCACCACTAAAGTGAACGTCGAAACTTTTGTGTACTTTAGAGGCCCAAATATGTGGAAGTACTGTGAAATGCAAGAGATCACAGCGATGTCATTGGGGACATTATGTTGGTGTGGAATCCAATAAAATAAGTTTAGCTTGTATTTTCTGTGCTACAAGTACCTATATATTCTCCACTGAAAAAATGCAGAGAGAGTTCTACAAGAACAGTATCTCGTTAAAGCTGTTCTTGACTTCATTTCCTTGTGTTAGGATTTTAATGTTAAGGCTTTTCTTCTGAATATTTTAGTGCTTTTAGTGGCGTTGTAGTTTCATTACAATCACAGTAGAACACCTTTTAAGTTTTTTATGGGACCCCGAAAAATAAGTATGAGATTGGGATGGGGATCTTAAGCAAGACGCAAAGCTTCTTTGGTATTTATGCTGGTATAACACAAGTGCAACATAACCAGTTGAAAACACAACAGCTGGGAATGCATCAAGACAGTTCTGGCATAAATAGCTTAATCATTGTCCTCAATCATAATAGAAAGGATTAGAGGTTTTTTTGTTGGTACATAATTTATTTTTTGTTGGCCCTCAAAGTTGATTGATTGCTCTTGTATAGGGTATATGGATTGTGTCGGATTGACCTCTTGTTGTGTTATATTAGATAAGTAAGGCTCCCACTTTTCTTATCTGGTATGTTATGTGGGCTTGACTTTTAGTGGAAAACTTACATGGCCTGATGGTCGAAAGTACACGGGCCGGTTCAAGAATAACTTGCAGCATGGTGAAGGTGAATACATTGTTCCTGGAAGTGGAGGTGACACAGTATTTCGGGGCACCTGGAAGAATGGAAAGCTTCATGGGCTCGGGAGTGCCAGGTTTGTCTGTTTCTTGTTTTTTGGTGTGCCTTGAGTGCTTCCGCTGTATTGCTCTGTTATAAAAGACCTTCATCTCACCTTTCATCTTCCATCACTTGAATGGAAACCACAGGGACTACATTGTACAAATTTTTGGATTGAATTGGAAATTAAGCTTAAAGCTATTCTGATACAAGTATCAAGATAATATGCTGTAATTGTTCTTTGTAGACATGTTTAGTAGCCAGAAACAATTGTTTTTGGTAATTCTTTAAATAATATATAGATATATGATTCATTAGCTCAAATAACTACAGTGGGAGCCAACAGTCACAGGAGCTAAGGGAAACAGAAGAATCAGCGTGCCTAATGTTTTACATGGGGGAATTGTATTATACATTCATGCATAATCATAGTAAAGAAGGAAAAAGGGAAGAAAGTGGGAGAATGTACCACTGTGAACCATTGCCTTTTTTTTTTTTTTCAGGTACCCCAATGGTAACCTCTATGAGGGATTCTTCAAAGATGGTTTGAGAGATGGTCATGGCATCCTCAAGGAAGGCAGGTTTCTGTCTTCTTCGAGCATATACATTGGCCAGTGGCTGCAGAACAAGCGCCATGGTTATGGAGTACTTGACAATGAAAAGGAAGGTATGTATGTGTTCCTTTAAATGGTCATTATGTGATTAGGATTTTTTTAATGAGCGCAGCGTGTAGACCACTTAGTTGTAATCATGGCCAAAGGTTGCATGTTATCACATTGAGAGGATGAAAATCCAAACAGAAACTTTTGCTTACTCTCTGGCTGTGCTGCCAACATTGTAATTTACCATTTGTGGTATTGGCTTTGGTGCCATCACATCGGGGTATTAGCACTCAAACCATTAATTGCATGAAATTCCAAGGAGCTATGAATGCTGTTCCAGATTTTTTTATTTAAAAAAATAAAAATAAAGCAGCTGGAAGTTTGGAGTTGCCGTGCAGTGAAGACAACAAATGTGGCTCCTTTGCACCACAAAGGCACTGAATACAGTAGTACAGTGTAGACCGCTTATAACGTAAGTCGCCGGAGTCGCAAATATCTGCACTATAAGCGGTACCGCACTATAACCAAAACAACGATTTTCAAGCCCTGTACATATGCAAAACATGTAGACCAAGCATGTAGACACCCTTTGTACTATCGCGCGCACATCGCAATTACGTTTTCTCCAGTGAGCTGGCGAAAATATAATCGCGATGTAGCCGGTGCTCTTCAAGCTCGACAGCTTTGCACCGAGTCAAAACGAAACAACTGTTTGCCACAACCACTGTGGAAAAAACTGTGACCGCTATCGACGCGATTATGAACGGCGACTTTGTGGTGCTGAAGGCACGTGCCCGACGCACGCACCGAGTCATCCAGGTCGCTGCAACTGGCCATCGAAACCGCGGTCGCTATCTATGCGATCATTGATGGCGACTACGCAGTTTTTTAGGCAGGCGGCCGACGTGCGTACCGAGTAAAAACGAAACTACTGTTCGCCGCAAGCGCTGCGGAGAAAACCGCGGCCGCTATCGACACGATCGTGGATGACGACTACGCAGTTACGAAAGCCCGCGGCCCACGTGGTGTTGTGCGCGGCGGTAAACGCAAGAATACAGGCTTTAAAAACACAAATAGGCTCGAAGCATTCCGGCGTTGCTGTTATTCACGTACGATTTCAACTGATGGCTGTGGCGATGCGGACTCCGCTGCTTCGTTTCGGCTGGACGCTAGCGCTGTTCTTGCTCTTTTAGTCGCACATTTGTGGCGCTCCGAGCTCCGAAAGTAGTCCGAATTAACCGATGTGCAGCCAATTAAGTCCAAATTAATGACAGTTTGATTGCATTGAATAATGCATACGCCAGCCAGCAGCACGCACCTTGTTGAGAAGCGTGCTCGCTTCCGCCCTTGTCAGCCAGATTTTCCCGTGGAAGCCGCATTATAACCGGTATTTCGTCTCGCGCGACTGCACTGTAAGCGGCATGCATATACATGGAGTTCTATGGGAGGGTAAATGGGAGTTGGAAAAAGCCGCGTTGTAGCCAGCTCTGCACTATAAACGGTTACGTTATAAGTGGTCTATACTGTATTCTCTTATAGAACCCATCCTTTTCCTCAGCTGTCTACAAATGGTAATTTGAGATTTTTCCATTGATTAGTCCTTTCGAAGTAGCTTATGGTTGCTTGAGAAATACTCACCTTCTTCTTATTTTCTTGGAAAATAAAAAGGTGTAAGAGCTGCTGTGCTGCTCTTACACCTGTCATCTTTATGTTGGGAGAGTGCAGTCTATTAACCACCTTTGGGCAGTCCTGTGTCGACTCCCCCCCCCCCCCCCCCTTCTTGCCCTACCGCTACCATATACACGGGAAAATATAATTTCCAGTTGGATGTTAGGTAGCTAGTGCCTGACACATGCGCATGCTTGTGTGCACTGCCTTTTGTTTGTTTTTTGTGGCATCTGTTGTAAGCTTTATCATAAATTGCATAAACTGTGTCTGCATGTGAGGGTGTTGCTTTTTAGCGGCCTCGAAGGAATTTGTATGCGCTTTTCGTGGCACGGAACACCATGTGTGGATGGCAAAATTTTCTGTGCATACGTTTTACAGAAAAAACTTAGATTAGTTTAATAAATCTAAAAAAAAATTCATTCTCGGGTTTGGCATGCCAAACCACGATCTAATTATGAGGCATGCAGTAGTGGATTAAAGGCAAACATTTGGCAGATATCTGCCTGGTTGGAGACAATTTAATTAAAGGGAACTTTGACCACCTGGTGTTCTTCAACATACACCTAAATCTGCGTACATGTGCACTTTTGCATTTCGCTTCCATCAAAATACGGCTGCCACAGCTTAGATCAAACTCACGACCTCGAGGTGAGCAGCACATTGCTATAGTCATTAGGCTACTGCAGCGGGTCAGTGAAGTTGAAGATGATTTTAGTGCCAAGAAGGAAAACATTCTGCCTCTAATGTCCTTGCATGAGCGCACTTAAAAAAGAAAGTGATGATGAAAGACCCTATGTAAAATGGTTTCTATGGTTATCACCAACATGATGCTGGCTGGAGGCTGTACCCCTGTACGAAATCTTCATAAATTAAAGTTTTCTGAAATAGATCACCACGCACTTGTTCACACTAGTGCTCTTTCTCTGTCTCATTCAAAACATGAACAATAGTTCCTGACTGGAACAACTGCAAAATGGCTGCATGACTGCAAAGGGTTAATATATGTAGGGGGATGTAAGAAAAGTTCTTGACTGAAGTAGGGATTACGTCAGCATATTCCCCATTAGAATGTATGTAACGCTGCTGTCACTTTGTGGTTTATGACATGCAAAGCGGGAATATTTGCACTGCAAATCTCTGTTATGCCATTGCCTGCTGGTTTCGATGCAGGTACAAGCTAAGTTTGGATTCCAGGGTGTCGCAGTTTCTATTTTTGTCTTCAAATTGTGTTTTATGTATGGATGTGCAAATATTCAAAATTTCAATAAAAAATTTAATGCTTTTAATTATCAAAAAATTAAATTCTGGAATTTGATATTTGGTTTGTTTAATGAATATTCAGTTATGGCTATATTAATGATGTTATTATACTTATTAGAGCATGTCATGGATGTGACGGCCGTCTACTGACTGCTTCAGCTGTGCACTGTTAAACCAAACTTGTTAGATGCACTTCACTTTTCCTGAAATCTCCATTATGTGTGGAATATTATTACCTGCTGCTGGAGAAATTGTTCCTGAACATGGGGAGTGGTAATTGAACAAGAATCTGCTGCAGTGTTTGTCAAGGATAACTTGCACTGACCTAACCAAGGCTGCTTCATTTTAAGGATGCCTATTTATTACCATGATTTATGTGAAGTTTTTCTTTTGTTTTGTTGATGGAGCTCAACTTGTTTGTGCTATTAAGTTGATGATTTGATGTGTGGTGTTGTGGTTACAATGTAAGCTGTCATTTTCAGTATTGCATTAGTGTGCAATCACTCTCTTGTTTTGCAGTGCTGTTTATTTATAATAACTTTGACGGTACAGTCAATATAATCATATATTTGGTCTAAGCTTATACACTTTAAGCTTATGCACTTTTATTGTGTGGTGTGTAGTAGACAAAGCCTATCACTATAGTTGGTAACAGAAGTGTGAAAAAGTGTTACGCATGTGTGAGGTGTTCTTTTGAGTGAATTTGCAAGCAGCATTATTTACATTGAAGAACGCACATAGGATTTCAACTTCTTTCTTCCTGCACCTTTATTTTCCTCTATTTTTTAATAGAGCACTAAACAAAAAAAAATATTCACTATGACGTTTGTATCTTCTTTTTTTTTTCCTAACTATCTTAATATTTAATTCAATCGGAAAATTTTGGGTGTATGTTCACAGATAGTTATTTATAGCCTTAGGGTGCTATGACATTAAGGGTAGAAAGTGTCTCTGTGATGTAAGGCTCTTACATGTGTGTGTGTGTCTGCCTCCCCAAAGGCCTGCAGAGACTAGGTATTCATTGTGGTGAGTGTGAGTGAGCAAGGAAGGATGCTATTGTGAACATAGAGCAGCTGTGTGCGAAATGTTTGGATTAAGTAAGAGCCACCAGTTAAACGCATAATTTTTGACCAAGTGTGTGGAAGCAGTGGTTGCAATTGAAACCACTGCTTTGGAAAAGGTCTTTATCATTCTGCTATACTGAGATGACTTTATGCAGGCGAGAAATACATGGGTATGTGGCAGGATGATTGTCGCCATGGCAACGGAATCATGGTTACCCTCGATGACATCTATTATGAGGGCAACTTTGTGAACAACAATCTCAGTGTAAGTAACCTCTGCTTATAATGTGTATGGGGATGGGACTCACGCAAGCACGCATGCGTGCTTGTGTGAAAACTGCATCCAGGATGAATTTTACAATCCCTGGTGCAGTTTTTTACTAATAGATTCATTTATATCTGGCAAGGTGTGCGTTTGATGGCATAGGGATGAGGTGTGCCATGTGTCTCGCATGCTTTTGGATGTGCTGTTCTTTCCACATAGGCCCCTTAGGCTTTTGTTCCTTTGTCTAGGACCATGTGCCTTAGTCATCTAAACGTGCTACTTGGAAGCTGGGGTTCTGCAGTTCAAACCTGGCTCCTGCAACAGTAATCTTTACACCAGCCTTTTGTAGTGGACAGAATTCTCATTTATTCTTTTGAGTTCACTCCGCAGGCTAGACTCATCCAGTGGTATGAATAACCACTATTGCATTTAAAACTGCATATATGTGTACAATTTACACGTACTAGTAGAGAGGGGGAAAGAGTGAAATTTTTATGTCAAGAATGTCACACTTCTAACTGGATATTTTACATTAATTTGTCATTTTTATTGTGATATTTACATACGTTAGTAATTGTTTAACTTATTAGTTTTCTACAAAACTTCTCTTGACTGACATTTACAGAATACTCTGAATCACATTTTAGCAGATATATCAAAAATAATTATGTAGTTCAACTTCTCTGGTTATAATTCTGTGTACATAACTATCCAAATTATGCTGAATAAACCACCCACTTCTGTCCATGAAGTGTAACTACTACAAGGCCACAGTGCGAGCTGAAATCCTCGCAAGATTTACAGCATATTACAAGTTTGCTAATCTCAAAGGATGTTAAAAGCACCTCCTTGTGATCATAAATGCAGCTGCTGTAAGGTGATGCAAACAATGCTTGATATGTCTTTTTGTTGCAAAATTTTTAGTTCACATCTGTCATGGCATTGGACAATGAAGTCTACTATAATAAATCAATCAATTGTTCTTGTTTCTTACATATACAGGGTGTCCCAGCTAAAGCTATCCAATGTTTTAAAAATGACAGAGTTTGCTAGGAGGCTCAAACCAACTCAGTGGTGTTGACGATCGCGTGTCCTAGTCCATGGTATTTTTTTGTTTTGTTTTGCAAAGTCAATTAATTAGTATAAACTGATTGCCTAACTTTTTAAATATTGGCTTAACCAAGAAAGTGCCAATACAAAAGTTGTAGATCCTATTTAAAGATGGCCGACTGAAGTGTTTGCAACTAAGTACCATTGATGGAGCTTCATGTAATTGCCTTTAAAGAAAGCCCGCAAAATACAAAAACAAGCGCGGCATAGCACCATTATTTCAGCGCTCCCAGACGACCAATCAAGAAACTAAATCCGCATATCTGTGCAACAGTTCCAGGATGGGCTTGGTGTTTCCGGTGGCTGCCAGCAACTCTCGCTAGTAAGGTAGGATCGCGAATGAATAGAAGAACATGACAGTTGCATTTTCCTCCTGATTAAAGAGTTCTGCCCTCAGCATTTACTCAAGCCCAAACTTCTTTATTTATTTATTTTGTTTTATTTATTTATATTTTTTTTCTTGCCTTGCGTGTTCGGGCTTCATTCCACAAGTGGAGCGAATTATATGTTTATGCCACGTCACCTCGATGCGCGACACACCTTCATCATCGCCACTCGCTCTGTGCGCCCAATTGCGACGGCACGCGAGTGAGTCTCGAAAAAAGCATGCAAACAATGTCCTTTACTGGTCGGTCATTTGGGGGCGCTGAAATAGTGGCGCTATCACGCACTTGTTTTTGTATTTTGCACGTTTTCTTTAAAGGCAATTACAAGAAGCTCCATCAATGGTACTTAGTTGCAAACACTTCAGTCGGTCATATTTAAATGTGATCTACAACTTTCGTATTGGCACTTCCTTGGTTAAGCCAATATTTAAAAAGTTAGACAATTAGTTTATACCAATTAATGGACTTTGCAAAACTAAAAAAATACTGCAGACTAGGACACGCGATCCTCAACACCACTGAGTTGGTTTGAGCCTCCTAGCACACTCCGTCGTTTTTAAAACATTGGCTACATTTAGCTGGGACACTCTGTATATAATGTCTTACCCAGAACCCTTTAAATGGTTATAGCAGGACTCCGTTTGCTAACATACAGCTCTTTCAAGACCTCCAATGCAAATACAATAAATACAGAGGTTACAGTAACTTTTGTTGAGTGCAGAATAGATTAATAAACATGTGCAAAAGGTTTTCTTTTTCTCCCGCTAACATGGGAGTTATCTTTGCAAGTAGGTGATAGCGAACAAGTTTCTATACAAATTAAATTATGTGGATGAGGGGATGGTAGGCTATAAAGGTTAGGCTTTTATTTACAGCTCACAGAAGTTCAGACCTTTTACTGTTTACTTGTTTCTGAGCATTCCTTTGTCCACAAAGAATGAAGTTCACCCAGTGGAGCCTTTACAAGATGCAGAGCTGATGGCTGGCACAGTGATGCATTCACCATGCCAACCGTATACCTCAACTTTTGTTTACATCTGCACATGAATACCTGATGAAATTATGTGAGCACAAATAACAAAAAGGTCTATTTAAGACGAATGCAAAATTGATTGGGAAATACTTTTTTTACTTGTGTATTCCAAGAAAGCAAAGAAAATGAAATGATGAAGTGATATGGAAGAGTTCATTGCACACTGTGTCTTCATGTTTTAAATGCTTTACAATGCTGTTAATTTTGTTAATTTAAGGGCCTTTTTTGGCGAGACCTTACTGTACGGTATCATGCATCACTTTTATTATTTGCAGGGTTACGGCACTATGATGTTTCAGGACAACACTGTCTTCAAAGGAGAACTTGGTGCTGGTGGCTCATTAAATGGCAGAGTAGGTTCCTTTATGATATTTTGTGAGCTTACAAAAAGTGTTGTAGTTTCCAAGACTGCATCATGTGTTTTGTTTCCTATTTCACTTTGTTCAGGGTGTCCTGAGTTTGTCAAATGGGGACACTATCCAAGGCAGCTTTTGTGGCGTGTGGAGTGAAGGCATCAAGATATCAGGCATATATCAAAAGGCAGTTGCTGATGAGCAAAGCACTTCTGATGTTGATTCGCTCATTCATCGGGACAAGTGAGCATTTTGGCCATGCTTTGGATCGCATGAATGTTGGGCTGCCTTTTTTTATTTTATTATTTTTTTGTATGAGTGTGATTGTATATGTGTACTACCATCATCTTTATATCAGTCTCATTTCTTTTACCTCAGCACAGTAAGTAGCTGAATTGACCTTGGAGTAACTATGCATGCTATTGTAAGTGCTAAAAATGCTAATAAGGACAGATGCTTGTGTGTCACTTCTAGGACCACGATGCACACAATCAGAAACTTGACATTAGTAAAGTGAAGTTAATATGTCTGGAAGGGATACCAAGGATAATCTATAAATCAGTTTATACTGATCAAATCTTCTTTCAAAACTCTACTTTCATTAATTTCACCGAAGGAGGTTGATTATAAGAAGAGAAAATGAAGGTCAAAGTTCTATATTTTTAATTTTGTGCCAAAACACCAGCACTGGTTTGTTGGTGTGATGTAACATATTTCAATGTATATTTTTTATATGTGGGCCATTGCTGCTCAGTAAAAGCACTTGAAATTTGCAAAATTTTCTGTCTTTAGCTCCTTTAGAATTCAATGTAGTCCATCTTTACTGATAAAACGTTAACTAGGCTCGATCAGATGCCGTCAAAATCCATGACAATATGGCCAGCTGGTGCGGGAACTTCATGGTGGCATCGCCGACCATCTTTCATTATTGCGCCTTTGCTGACTTACCAAGCCTCCTCTCATGGCATGAGTGAATTTTTGGAATTGTAGTAGGATAGCTTACTAATACAGCTGAAATAATTTTTCCCTTTAGTGTTCCTTTAATGCAGTGCTTATTGAGTTCTTACTGCAGTTTAATTGCAGCTGCCTGTGTGAGGCAACAAAAGTATCAAATTCTGCCTCAAACCTCAGGAGTGTACTGCTTTATTGTTGTTTGCATTAGCAGCATAGGCTGTGTGGACAAAAAAAAATGAAAGACAAAGCATTTTTTTCTTTTCTTTTAATTAGCAGTGGATCTCCATCAATGAGTGTACCAGCGTCCGACAAATGGAGGGACATCTTTGACCATTGCCGAGACATGCTTGGAATTCAGGGGGTCTCCGACACTCAAGACAATAAACACGCATGGGACGCGATTGCTATTGCCATCAGCAACAGAAAAAGGCAGGGCCACATGAAAAAGCAGTATGAGAACATTTATTTAACGTCTGTCTGTGGTTGCGTAACTTTTTCTCTTTTTTGTTTGTATGTTTTTGAACTCGTAGCATGCTTTTGTGCTGCAAAACTGTGTGCAGCCTTTCACTCAATTTTGTACTCGTATGCTAATAACAGAGTATGTGAACCGGCCCGAGATGTGACAAGGTGTGAAAACAAAAAGTGGGAAATCTATTTCCTTTATTTCTGGTACATCAATCATGGATGAACTTGCGTGGTAACTCTGCAGCTTTGACATTGTGCTGCTGAACTCGAGGTCACAGGTGCGCTCCCTTCTGTGGCAGCAGCTGCACTCCGATGGAGGTGGAGTGCAAGAACACCTGTGTACTATGCATTGGGTGCACTATAACCCTTTAAGGATGAGACGTATAAATACCTGAAAAAAAAAAACATATTTCTTATCTAAATGTGGAAAAAACATGGAAAATAAGCATAATCAACTAAAAAGAAGACTTTGCTGAAACTTTTTTAGCAGTAGGGGGGAAACACCAGTCAAAAAACTTGACAGTGGTCTTCACCCCTAGGCACCTGTGGCTTCGTTTGGAATGTGTACAGGCAGCTCTCAGCTTATGTGACCTATAAGTGTACATTTCATTTGCTTTACATCACATGTGTGATACCACTGCCGCCGGAGATCTTACATCGGTCTGTCCCCCCGACTGTGCTTTCAAAAGAAAGAGAGTGGCATGCCAAACTTTATCGTCCTGTGTTCCTGCTTTAAACCAACAAATGATACATGCTACCTGTCACTCGGTGTTGGTCGAAGACATTTAGGCAGAAATTTCATACTCATTACCAAAACTTGGCAAGAAAAAAAATTATTGTATGTTGCCTGTAGACAACAATTGTTCATTAAGGGTTAGAGAATCCTCGGTGGTTAAAGGGACACTAAAAGCAAATACTGAGTCAATGTAAACTGTTTAAGTGCCATTCCAGAAACCTCACAATGCTTGTTTCACGCCATGAAAAGACTTGGTTTACAAGAAAATTGCATCTAAAGGGTCCGAATACCTTTATCGTAATTAAATTCCCCCGCCACCCAACTGGGGAGTGGTAATGTAGCACATGCCATCACCGCCCTTTGCTGCCGTCGGTGAGTAGAACGACGCACGACAGATGGCGGTACGGTTTTGTGCACAAAACGCAAATGCATGTCCATGGAGAAACCAAGCCAAAACAGAGCGGTGGATTCGCCGCTGCAGCTGCTTTTGGTCAAGTGGCATGGACTGTTCGGGCATCTTCCAACATTACATGGAAGTGGAATTCTGTGCTACTTGCAGTTTGTGTGAGTTTCGCGCAAAACCAGCATAGCGCTATGCGATAACGAAACTAAGGAAACGTGAAAGCGTGATCGGCGCAGAGTCGTGCGAAAATGAAACTTTCAACTGCGTGCATCGTTGTCAAAGGTAATGTCAAGTAGTTCTTTTTTCTAAAAATGAAATAGAACTATACAAGTAGTGTTTTCTTTTGTGCTATAATGCTATAGAATTATGTTTTTATAACGAATGGTTGAGTACTAGTGACAGAATTTAAATGAGTGCCTTCGTCATTGATCAAGTACTTTAATGTCTCGGAGGAGTGTCTAATAGTGTCCTGCATTTATGTCAATTTCTCGATTACTAAGGCTCGCAATAATATTGATGCCTTAGAGATTCTCCAGCACTAATCTATCACTTTATCTTGACTTAATACTTGCCTTTAGTGTTCCTTTAAAGAACCTAACTGAACCTAACCCAACTAAAATTACAGAGCTATGATGAGCAGTTATTTCATAGCACTGGTGTCTTCCCTTAGTATGGTTTTACAAGGATAACAAGTTCTGAGTGCAGCAGCCAACTGATTTTTCAGGCACAGTTAGGGGACTGTAAAAATGTTTGAATAATCACACAGGTAAAAAAAAAGGCAATAAATTTAAATGTAAGGCATAAGTTCATTGCCTTTTATGGTGCCAGGAACACAGAAAGCATATTAATAGACTTTTGCTTGATCTTCGGTGCAGTAGCATCTACTTGAAATTTTTTTGATAGTCGTGGTGTGCTTCATCTTCACCAGATTCACATTCTGGTGCCAGTCATACACCATCAAAATGAAGTTCAAATCCCACATGCAACATTGGCAGCTTACTGCCAGCAGTTTACACTGTGTCATACATATTGTCTGCGATGTCATAAGAAGCCAACAAGCAATTATATTATGATATGACTAAAAAGCATCGGGCCCCTCGGCTTCCTTTTTTCTCGTTCATATATATATACCAGCTGTTTCAGCGAACACTTTCAAAAAAATTTTTTTAAATTGCCTTTGGCATGCCAAGATAGCAAGATAGCACAATATAGAACCCGAAGAGGCGGCCATTATAAATGTATACAGACACCCTTTATATAGATAGAGATATATACAGGGTGTTTCAGCAAACACTTTCAAAAATTTTTGTTTAATTGCCTGTGGCAGATAGCATGATTCTAGTCCATGAGCTGGTCTATTTGAAGAATCAGACATTACTTCCACGAAAAATTGAAATGTATTATCGACTAATTAACAAGAATGTACTATTTAAATTTTTAACTAATTACCTTATGGCACATATTGCAATTTACAAATTCTAGCCGTAGAGTTCGCAAGGCGGATCCACTTCGAATTCTCAAGATGACGCCAGTTTCGGGATAATTCCCGAACTTTGCGGAAAAATGCATTGGCATTCTAGTTACTTTTGTGCTTCATTCCATAAAATGACGTTTTGTTAAGAAAGTAACTGGAACTCCAATGAATTTCTCCACAAAGTTCGGGAATTAATATCTCGAAAGTGGTGTCATCCTGAGAATTCGTTCCAAGTGGATCCGATCGCCTTGCGAACTCCACGGCTAGAATTTGTAAATTGCAATATGGGCCATAAGGTTATCAGTTAATAACTGCATTAGTGAATTTTCATTACTTAGTACACCATGCATTTCAATTTCTTGTGAGGTAATGTCTGCCTCTTCGAGTAGAACAGCTCATGGACTAGAATTGTGCTACAGGCAATTTAAAAAATTTTTTGAAAATGTTTGCTGAAACACCCTGTATATAGATGTCCCAACTATCATGCACCAAGATTTAAAAATGAGCAAATACCACATAGCTGGACAAAACCAAGGTAATGTTGTTTGCCGTCGCTTGGAGATACTCAGATTATTTTTTGCATTCTGCTTTATTACATAATTAGTCTTAATCAACTTCTCAAACATTATAATTAGATGAAAAGTGACAATGAGAAAATTGTAGAGCAGCATAAAAAACTCCCGATACAGCTTCTATTGCTCAATACATGTTACATAAAAGTGTTTTTCCGAGCTAGAAAGAAGCCCGCTAATACACGCAAAACTGCCGCACTTTACCTGTATTCATGGGCTTCTTTCACTCTCGGAAAAACACATTTATGTGGTACTTGATGAGCAACAGAAAGCTGTTTCAGGAGTTTTTCATGTTTTTCGTGTTTTTCATGCCAATCAAGCTTGACTTGTTGGCATGAATGCACTGACCCAAATGGTGACCCAAGTGGCTGCAATGTCTGTCTTGGTGGCACTGTGGGACAGTGAATGCATCAAAGACATGTTGTGTCCCACCAGAAACGCCTATTTTCAGCCTGCCATAGGAAGATTTTCAAGTGAAGATGGCAGCTCACAGCAAATTATTATTGTACTTCCCTGATTCTTACATGCCCCTTAAAAAAAGTTGGTTTGAAAGCTGCCTGTGTGGTGCTATCAGTTTCAAAAACAAAAACTCGTCCATGCCTACTGTTAGAGCCAGTGTTATCACCATTGTTATCATAAGATGGGAACAGAACAAGCTCTCGCGCAGGATGTGAGTGATAATGTGCCACTTTCAGTCTTTCTTTGATTACAAAAGCTCATTCAAAAGATAAGTTAGTTTACATGCCGAGCTAGTGGCAACAAAGTCGCTTCACATGTTTTCGGCATTCCCTAGAATTGCATATTTTGTAGGATGAACTAGCGAAGTGATTAGCCTAGGCTTGGGCCACTGTTCTGTTTGCGCTTGTTGGAGATTCATTGTATGGAGGACGACATGTTGTGGTCCATAGCCAGAGATAAAGTGTCTGAGAATGACGATGATGGACATTTAGTCTGAGTAAATTTGCATTTGTGAAGGTAAACTTTGTTGGTATCATTTTTTTTTCTGATTACCAAGGTCGGGGGCATCATACATTTTACTGGTTAACATATCAAGTATGCGTTAGATTTCTATTTTGCTTAGGAGCTCTAATATCATGATGAGCTTTAATGGCCTTTCTACATTAGTTTTCTAATTTGAACCCATAAGAATTGAGTGCTTGGTGCACGTTAGATTTTGTGGATTTTGTGGCATGTTAGAATAGGGTAAACGCTGCCAAATGAAGCAGAGGTGTGTTGAAGTGTTTTTTTTTATGTCTTATGTAACTCGCTCCACCAGATTATCCGACCATTTTTGTCGGTCCCATCAAGCTCAAGTTAATGGAAGTCGGCTCTGTGTGTGTGTGTGTGTGTCCAGCTGCACCTGGCCACCAAATAGTATGGCTAAGCTAATAGACTAATGCGATTTGCATGGAGTCTATATTTTCATCACAGAATTTTTTAAAAGGCTCACATTTGATGCTGTGTGATAGGCTGGTATAAAACTGTTGCAAATCAGTACTCATGAAATAGCCTAGTGCAGTCATGAAATCTTTTACTCTCGTTTTTTTATTTGATTTTTGGGGATTTTTGGGAGCGTTCTTTAGAGTTTCTTTTAGAGCGTGATATCTGCCTAATAAATTTTCTTAATAAGTAATGCTATCTACAGCTGTTTCTGAACCAAAATAATGAAATGGGATAGAGGTATATTTGATACAGTGTCATTGATTAAAAATGTCGGGGACAAAATTAAAAAAAAAAAAAAAAACACGAGCTTCAATTACTATGCTATCCCTGGTAGCTCAGCTGCTTTTGTGTTCTGCTGGTAGATATGATGTTGTGGGCTGGATTCCTGCCTGCAGCAGCCACATTCTGATGGGGGTGGAATGTAAAAATCGTCCTATAGTTAATTTAAGTGAACATTAAGGAATTCAATGCTGTAAAAATTAATTATGAGCCCTTGTTCATAGTGTCTCTTGTAGCCCCTACATTACTGTGGGGCATTAAAATGAGTCATTGAATTATTGTAAGCAGTCTATTATCGCAACTAAGAAAAAAAGTGTCTAATTCATGAATTTATAATTTGTGAGTATTAAGAGGCATTTTGATTAGAGTAATGCATTATTTCACCAGTGCCATATGTGAAAAATTGTTTCGTGATGACACTGAATATTCTACTGAGCTCCTAAAATGTGAAAAAAAATGGCATTGCTATTTAAATTACAGAGCAAAATCCTGCTGCGAAGAAAACCTAGACTACCTTGAGCGCATTCCTCAGACCAGCAAAAAGTATGGGTCATTGACAGTGGAGCGTTATGTTGAAATCAAGGACTACCTTACCAGTGCATTTGACTGTGTCCATCATCCTTTGGGCTATCTTTTAGATGGTTTGGTGGGTGTGTTCAGGTGAGGGTGCACTCTGTTATCTTCCGTGTTTTTTTTTTTTTTTTACATTGTCTTGCTTGCATTATTTAGTTATGATTACACTACACTATTTATCTTCTCATTTGAATTTGTTTCTTGGTGATGCAAGTTTCTTTTGTTATCCTTGTGGGCAGACTGACATACTGTGGCATTGGTGTCCATCCTCGGCTTCTCGTACATGCTGTGGAAGAGGTCAGGTCATTCTGCCAAAGGCTGTACGAGTTAGTCAGGTAACTGAATGTATTTGCTTTTACTGAAATTATTGCTTTTATTGGTGCACCACATACTTTTTTCTTGTGTGAGTCATAATCCTACTTCATTCTGTGATGGTCTCTGTTCAAATTGCAGAATTCTTTTCCCTGACCTGCCTCAAGCAGATAAGCCCCTGGTTCTGACCTCCTTAACGGACTTGGAATGCCCAGACGATTTCTCTGATGGTGCTGGGTGGGTTAACTTGCGTGTTACATCATGTGTTTAATATTGTGCTTTGTGGCAATGGTAGCACAGGCATTCCACTCCCCTAGTATGCTTAGTAGGCCAGCATTCATATTTATGCCACTGCATGCGAGTGCACATGATGTAAAACCACATGCAGGACTGCTTGCTCCACTGTATGTGTGCTGCACCAAACTGTGCACGTAAAGAAGGCTGTACATGCAGTGCAACCTTTTGGTACTGATACCCTCACTTGGACTCACAACATGCTGCCACCACACCTTGCAATGTTAATGATATGCTGTGATAACGCAGTGGCTAAACATACACCGCGACATTTCTGTGGCTAAAAAAAACTGTGTGGTTTGTAGCCCTGGATGACCTATTTTGAAAGGCTTGGTCTTCTGAGAACATACAGGATTACTAGATAAGTGTGGGGTTTCAACTCAATGCCGCATCTGTGTATTCTGTGTTCTTAATTATTGATATATTAAGCCATTTTATAATCCCTTTGAAGGTTGATACACCCATGCTCAGCTGTCTTTGTAAAATGCGAAATTACGGCCAAATAGTCACTTAAATACAGCAACTCAAGTAGCCCAGTTATATGTAGATGTCTGATGGTTGGTTGTTGGAATTCTTCTGCCCCTTAAAATAAGAGAAAACCCAATTGATTTCACTTGAACAAAAGCCAGCCATACTGTAGTGAAAATAGCCTTTTGGCAAGCTTGAGAAATGTTATTGTTATAAAAGTACAGTGTAGACCGCTTATAACGTAAGTCGCCGGAGTCGCGAATATCCGCACTATAAGCGGTACCACACTATAACCAAAGCAGCAATTTTCAAGGCCCGCACATATGCAGAACATGTGCACCGAGCCACCACGCGTATGTGACAGTCGAGGAATGCCATTTCTCAATACGGCTAGAACGTTTGCATTCAATTTACAGTCGAATCTCGTTAATTCGAACCAAATCACGCGGCTGCGCCTCCGACCAGCATTGCTCCGGCACTGCCATAGGGTAAAAGCTTAGGAGAGAGCCCTCAATGTCGCGCGCGAACAAAAGAAAACAAAAAAAAAGAACGAACGGAAATTTCACCCTCGCTCAACTGGCAAGGTCGCCGATTCTGTGTTGCGCCGGAAGATGCGTGTACATTCCGACGTCTCAGCTACGCTACCGTAGCCACGCGTAGAAAATGGCAGTGAACCCTTGTTTCCCCTTTATGCTTCCTCTACTTTCTAGTCACGTGTTGACCTTGCAGGCTGCGGCTACGGCTCAAAGGGAAGCAGCGGCGCTGTCCCAGGCCGGCCAACGAAACTGCCCACGCTGGCAAATGCCCGCTTCCCGATAACGGCAGAAAACGAAACTTCGGGGAGCTGGCACCGGGCCGGCTGGAGCGGCGACGCCTGCACGGCAGCGGGCGCGCACGGTGACACTCGAAAGTGAGGGAGCTACGAGGGAGGGCGAGGGGAGCCATCGAAGCGGCGGAGTTGCCGAGGCGAAATCCGCTTCCCTGCCGCCTTCCTCCTTCACATTCCACGGTCTCCGCGTGCGCCCTTCGCCGTGCCATGTTGGCGCCGCCCGCTTACTGCCATTATCACTTACTGCTGTTATCATGAAGCGAGTGTTGGCCGGTGTTGGCAGTTTCGTGGCCCTCGCTCGCTATGCGCGCCGTGATATTTCACGACTCGCACTCAAGATTCCGGTTTCAGCCTCACTGGCTGTTCGTTCGCACCACATGCCCTTCTCCTCCACTTGGTCTCTCTTTCTTCCTCGAGCACTCCTTGGGGCGCCCGTTTGAGAGGAGCGTTCGCCATCTCCGCTGACTTCCGTACTCCCAGGCAGCCGCACTGTAACTGGTATTTCATTTCCTGCAACTGCACTATAAGCGATACGTGTATACATGGAGTGCTATGGGAAAATTAACGGGAGTCTGAAAAGACCGCACTATATCTGGTCCTGCACTATAAGCGATTACGTTATAAGTGGTCTATACTGTAATAGTATAAAAGTAACTTAACTTCTTCACTTTCTTGGTTTTGTAAATGGCACTTGATAGTTTACATGTAAAATTTACATGTTCTAGGTACATAAAGCACTTGAAATTGGGCTCACAAACTTGTGTTTATTGTACTTTCCAGAGAGTGCATCACACCCAACACACTCATTCAGCCAGTCCTTCTGCCTCGACTGTACCCATCACTTTCAACGCTGTATGCTCTCAACAATGAACAAGAAGATCGGCATTACTGGGAACGCCTGCTGAAATGGAACAAGCAGTCTGACTTGGCCTTGATGACCTTCCTTGGAGTGGATGAGTATGTGCCTTTGGTCGTATCAGTTGCAGAAGCCGGTGTTCAAAGTAGTGCTAAGGCCCTGAATGTAAAAGTAACATTGTGTAATTAGAGTACACTACAAAGGTGACTGCCTGCTTGGTGGGCCATGAAGTTAAAGGATCCCTGAAGCAACCTTTGTCATATATTTCTCATGCCACAAAGAATTCTCACTGAAATTTCGTTACTGCACACTACGTATAAAAGAGCTACACGTGGTAAAAAATTAGTCTCCCGTCAAGCCCTGGCGTTTGCCTTGAACTTGTATTCCAGGTTGCTGTGTCTGTGTACTGCCTTCTTGGGCACTACATCATCTGGTGACTCAAGTGTTGCCTAGTTCTGGTTAGTTGGAACTGAGTGTTTTCCCATGTATTTTTCTGATATAGCTTTTTTCATTACTGTGGCAATGCTGGCCTCACAGGGAAGTTCAGCGCTCACATCTTATACAATGTGCACTTGCTGCACACACCTGTAGTGCAAAGAGACAAGTTCTGGTTCACCAGTGTTCATGAAAATAAAAGCACCATGGCAAGTCGTAGTATGGCAGGTACATATAAGGACCAGGCATGCGCCAGGAGGTATCACTTACGTATCACTGCACATAATTATTTCCTAAAGAATGTCGGCACAAGTTCATGCAAAGAAGTCCCCTGTGTGTTATGTTATGTTACGTTTATAGCCAAGTGTTGCACCACATTGCATTGCTTGTTTGCATGGTCCCGGGGCAAATGCGAAAATAATTGCTAAAATTGACGCAATCAAACAGTATAAATTCAAAATAAAAGCTAACGAAAAAAAGAGGCATACTCTTTCACATTTCTTTTACCCAGCGAGGACTTATGCTGTTTCCAGTCAAGACGCAGTTTACATTCAGCTGTAGTCAAAAATGTCTTCCCATTGTGGCCTTCCCATGACAACCTGCAGCAATGTTTTTTTGACAGACGGGGTTACTATGCTTGCAATCGTCACGTGCACTACACTACTCTAACCGCTCTTTAGCAGAGTGATGGTGGCGACATCTTGTGATACTTTATTTTACCAAAACGCCTGAGAAATATTTATGTGGTATCATTGTTCTTGCAGAAAGGGAAAAAAAGAACAATACTTAGTATCCACTATTGTTGCTGCTGATGTTCTTACACCAGCAGATAGACAACATTCGGCCATTGAAATCAGTTTCCTGCACTCTAGGTGGCATCATTGTCACAAGATGGCACCACTAGTGCTGCTGTGCATGTCAGTGTCTTCAGCATAGCAGTATTCAGTATGCCATAGTATGTTTACAGGCAGGCTAAAATCTCATTATGGTGGAATTTTAACGCAATATCCTACAATCAAGTGAGAGACTATGGATCTTCCCATACAATGACACACCGTGGGTAGCCCCTGAATCCTCAGCGAGCCCCACGTGGTACAAGGTGAAGGGCATGCTGTGTGCAAACCGTTAGACAGCGCGCACCTAGCGCCAATTGTAACCGTTCTTTAATTTTTTTTTTACACAGCTAAGACCTCTTTGTAGCCCTAAAAAGTGTTCAAGACTTCTTTGTTCATAAGGCTGTGACTACATGAACAGCATTTACGTGTACAATATGGTCTTCATGCCCAATCAATCGGAACGAACACCATAAAATATATGGGTCACGTGCCTTCTGCGTCACATCTGCTGCCAAAAATTGTTCGTGTTGGAGACTGTTATTAGCGTGGAAACTTATTTCTGGACCAAAATAAAAATATTAAATACTCTGATCTTGGCACTTTCACTGCCACTGAAACATTGTCAAGCCCTATGGTAAGCAAACGTGGAACAAAAACAACCATGATTTGCATTGCAGGGCTTAAAATTTGGCGGTTGTCACATTCTGTCTCACCTCTCTTCTTCCTCCATGCAGCCCTACAGGTCTTCTACAGGGCCAAGCTTTTTTGAATAAACAGTTTACTTCCCTTCCTGCCATGTACACTCGACCACAAAATATTGTGTGGCGCACGAGCGCATGGCGAAACAGCCCTCCTCTCCTTCTGGCTGCTCACCCCCAGCTTACCCCTGGTGTCAAGACCGACGGTTGCGCGCATGTGTGTCCCTCCGTGACTGCAAGTGTGCGTGTTTCCAAGCTTCCTCCTTGCGTGCAGGCGACATCTGAGTGTAGCCGCGAGGTGCCCCTCTCGCGATTGGCCACTGTGGCCGCTTCGACGGGCAAAACTTAGCTGACATAACGAAAATAAGTTTATTTTCATCTTGCCTGTCTCTTTCTATAGCGCCCCTTTTCTGCCAGGCTCTTCTTTGGGAGAACGCCCCATTCGTAAAAAGAAATAAAGAGCGAACATTGGCCACGAAAAGGCCCAGCGCAGAAAAAACATGACGTTGCGTTCGGGAATGGGCGATATGCATGCCGCGTTCATGACTCAACAAAAAGCAGCGGCAGCGGCACACGCCAGCTCATGGTTCATATAGTTTTTGCCCGTCGAAGCCGCGATAGCGCCAATCGCAAGAGGGGCGCCTCACGGCTACACTCCGATATCGCCGCCGCACAAGGAGGAAGCATGGAAACAGGCACGCTTGCAGTCACGGAGGGACGCGCATGCGTCGGTCTCGAAACCAGGGGTGAGCAGCCAGAAGGCGAGGAAGGCCGTTTCGCCACGCACTCGCGCGCCTTGGACTATTTTGTGGCCAAGTGTACACTTGCACAAATGCACAAATTCAGACAGTATCTGTAGCGAATGCTCCATATTCTCAGCTGAAAATGCAACATTAGCATTAGTTTAGAAAGGGCAGGAGCAGGATAAAATCTGTGGAGAGGCGTCATTTCGGTAGGCAGACTGTGAAAGCTATTTTTAAATTAGCTAGGTTTACATAGGGCACATATATTTCCCCCTAATGTTCACACGGACATCAAAGGAGTTTGCTTGTACACAACCATCAAAATCATTTCACAGGGTCTCCTCAAATTCTCCCTGAAACGGTTTTTGTTGCATGCCAGGACACAGAGGGTATCTCTCAACGAATGCGTTCACACAAGAATTTCATGTCGGTGCACTATAATAACACAGGTACGCTTCCCTCAAGCTGTGGCGTTCCCCCTGAACTTTTACACTGTATGGCGATCGCTACACCCTGCCTCTTTTAAGCAGTGATGCAAGTGTTGTCTACTTCCGGTTGATTTTAATTGCCTGTGTTCCTGTATCTTTTTCCTACGCAGTTTTTATCGTTAAGCCTGGGCTATAATGGAGCGAAATGTAAAGCCAAAGTGTGCATGGCAGATTGAGATGCAGCGGCACTATGCACAATGTTCACTGGCTCTCTCTTTTTCTTCTTTTTTTTAATGCTACATGAAGCGAAAAGAGATGGATTATTCCGGTATTGTTTCGATGATGGATTTCGGTGTTCGGTTTGATAATCACCTGATAGCATCAAAACATATATGTACGTTTACGAGTGTCTATATATTACTCGCGTAAGATACGCTCGTGGTACCACGCTGGTACCATTCATGTTCCTGCTGCCAAGGAAGACATTGCTTCTCCTATTTTCATGTGAGAACCCCTCTGCATATCCCATCAGCTGCCATTGCGAGAGCTGCAGCAGACGATCCACATTCGCAGGCTGAAGTGGGCCATTTATTGGAAGAGACGTCTGGATTTATTGTATTTGTGTGCTTATATTTAAGGGTACACAAATTACTATGCATACATATGTTGTTACAGGCAAGCCTAATGCAGTGGCATATTAAATCATTTCCGATGTATTAACATGGGTAGTCAATCAGATCACTCCCCCGAGTGACATCACTCGCCCATACTATTTAGCGTTGGAAGGGGTGGCTGAAAACGTGGCAGTGGCGCCACTGCAATTGGTAGCGATGCAAATTTTAAAACGTTTTAATAAATTACACGCTTTATGCAGAGCGCCTAAAGCTGTCTCTTAATGATCAGAAGGACCTACCCTACCGACTGAGCATGTTTATGCACAAACGTCAAAATCGTTTCAGGGTCCCTTTAATGCTTGTGATGCCTATTTCTGAAACAGTTGCTCTGCTCAAGTGTAGCTCAGGTGCACACAGCAAATCTAAACAAAAGTCTTCATTCTCGGTGCTTTATTCCTCTCACAACAGCCTCACTTTTGTGCCTTAAACTTGTAAGCTTTACTAGTACAGAAAAAGCAAGCAGCAACTTTCCACCAGCTTGAATACTTGCAGGATAATGTGCATGCTGAAGGAAGGCTTGAAAAATAGGCAGAAAGTAATAGGTAGCTTACAGTCTTCCTAATGCCCGATTTGGCATATGTGACAAAGAGTAAAGCTGTTTATACGTACAGTGATCCAGTAAAACAAAAACAGAAAGCACCACTGGCCAATCTTATTAGAGGGCCATGGCAAAGGCAGCATTGGGCTGTCATCCAGGCAAAAAACTCACACAGGGCAATTAATTCTTTGCGGTACATTCTGTCTTTATATTTTTGAGAAATGAAAAATAAAGTCATTGCACAGATCCCTTTTTTGAAATGCTCCTCTCAATAGAATAAAATTATTACATGGCGCATATTCAAGAATAAGTTAAAACATCTGTACTTTCCTCTCTGGGATAATATTATCTGCTGTAAAGCCGGAAATCCTGCACACTCCACTAGTTGTTATTAGTGCATAACAGTGCCATGTACTTGTTGAAATTGTCTAGCACCACTGGCAGGAAGCTCGCTGTAGCTCTTCTGCAAATGTGAAGACTGATATGGGCTAGGCCAGTGTAGTGTCTGCGCTGATGTACGAGTGATGATGTTTATGTGCTGCTTACTGTAGTGATGAAGCAAGTGACAAAGTGTAGCACTTTAGGAGCTGCACTCAGGCTCATTATAATAGTGAAAGCTGTGTAAGAGAGGTTGTGACAGTTGTCCAATGATTTGCTCTCAGGATGTTAGTCTGTTCACTGTTCTAAATTCTAGCAATTGTGTTGTTAAGCTGCTGCACAGCTTTGTAGAAGTTTGTAAGAAATATAAACTGGCTTTACCAACAATCATGTGTACCTAGACAGTGCCTCTTTAAACTCGCCTTAATATGAACAAGAGGCGACTTGGAAATATACTCATTTCATGAGAGAGAGAGGGAGAGAGATGGAGAAAGAAGCAAAGAAAGACAGGGAAGTCAACACATCACAGAGACCTGTTGACTGTAGTACTGGAGCTCAGCAGCAAAGCCCTTGTTGGCTTTCTGCAGCAGTGATACTCACAGCCATGGTTCAAGGATCTTGCCTTCTGAAAACGGTCTTTAGTCCAAATGATTTGATGCTAGTTCGAAGACTCCATTCTCTACAGATCAGGGAATTCAGAAAATATAATTTATAATAAAGGAATCTGCTGTATTGTGAAGTCAGCTTCACAAAGCATGTGATATGTCACTGTACCATAATGATGCATTAAACTGATTTGGTATTCTGTTATTGTTCGTTTGCTTTAATCATAGGTCTGAATTGCTAGTTAACACTAGTGCACTGATATTTTGTCCTGTCTTTGTCCTTATAGAAAGTTCACGTGCTTGAAGTTTCGGGACAACATTTTCACAGTGGAAAGAAATGTAAGTATCTGAATTCCTTGAAAGACTGCATTGTATCCATGCGGTGCAGTGTGATGCAGAACTTAATAGTTATTTTCTCTTATATCCAGCTTCAGCGTGTGTCAAGCATCAAAGATGAATGCTTCACAAATGCCATTGAAGCCCTGCAGCAGATCAGGCAAGTGAATTTTTTTTCATAATGTTCGTATTTATTTAGGATATGTTATGACCACCAGCCCTGGCTTTTGTCATGTGTGGGGAATGGGAATTGAATGAAGGACTTGCAGTCAGGAATAAATTATGAAGTCTCCCTAGCTTCCTTAGAAATCGAAGAAAAATCAGCTAAATTACCAGATGCTTAATAATCTGTTTAAATTTTCTCATTGCTTATTGTGTTGTCATTCATCCAGTTATTTAAAATATTAGTTGATTAGCCCTAATGTATTCTAAGCTTTAATACTACCCTCTGGCTGGAAAGCTTTTGGGGCATAATTAAAATATCGGCATTTGGTGCTGCAAAGCCTGTACTCAAGGGCAGCTCTGAAGGAGAGCGATGGCAGCGGGCGACCTCCTAATATTTACTTCTGCCTCTTTTCCGCTTCCTCCACTTAATAGCCTGATGTTCTAGTCAGCTGAGCTTGGCTATTTTACCAGGCGTACTTTTTCTGAAATGTGCAGTTTTTATACAAACTCTTGCTGTATATTTACTCAGTCCCGCTAATGGCTTGACCAGTCAGGATCAGCACAATAAGAACTAGAACAAGATCTAGAAGAACTAGTTACATGCACTGTTTTCTTATCTGAAACCTTAAACAGGGGCTCAAAATGAATAATGTTGTTGTTATTTTCCTTTGTCACTGTGCCTCCTGTTGAAAAGAAAGAGAGGGAACTCAAACTGTGTAATATAGAAACACTATCTTGGCATATTTTATATCAAGGACTCAGGCCCTCAACACTGTGGGGATCTTCCCCAACCCAGTAGCGCATATAATCGCAGCTACATAGGGTTCGGGTGAATAAGGCAACAAGCGAGTCAACTCAACAACGTTTATTGCTGTGGGCAATAAAACACACTTTCAGAGGGAAGTCCGCTCTGTATAATAAGTAATAAAATAGGCTTGCCTCGTCGCGTGTGGTAGTCACGCAAACGAGGTCACTCACGGGTTGCAGCGGGTATATCCGTTTGGGCAGGTAGATGTAGCGAGGTCAGAGAGCCCCGGGGGTCTCTCGGTCGCGCTCTTTTATACCTTTTACCTTTTCGCGAGGGGAATGTCCTCCTCGCCCCTCGGATACTTTCCCTCTTCCCGCGCGGGCACTCTCGTCGCGAGAGGCGAGCGAGAACCAGGGAGAGGGCAAAGTGCATCTCTGCCGTGTCTGCCTGGCTCCCGCTGCACGCGCTGCGCGCGCAGAGGGAGATGTCCGCCCGGCTCCCGCCGAGTGCGCTACGTGCGCAAGCGACGGCGAGCGCCCGCGGGAGAAGGTGGTGGCATGTGCTCCCCACAACACAAACTGAAGGAAGGAAGTTTAAGCGGTGAAAACAAGATAGAATCAGTGTGAAGACTGGACTTCTGCAATTTGGTGCTTTTCACACCACCACTAACGGAAATGATCAGAACTAAGTATCTGTTTCAGGATGCCTATGTTAAACAAGAAACATGAACTTTCAGTGGCAACTGTTTTATGCTCAAGAGAAAATTCTATTGACAGCCACTGGCACTAATAAATAGATTGAATGTTCAGGAATGCCTAGTTTTGCTTTGTTTGTTGCTCTTGTGAGGAAGAATAATTCCAAGAAAGGCCTATTTGTGTGATGCTTTTTTGTGAATGTAAATTTAATTTTTCGTAGCACATGCATGCAGAGGTGATGGTACTAGCTATAATACAAGCTCAAGTGATTGCACCCATGAGAGAATTCTTATGCTATGTACAGCAGCTCATGATTTCTATGTTTTCAGTGAATGATGATAGGAAGAGTTGAACTTGTGTGCCTACATCTTTCCTGTTATTATTTCAGCACTGCATTTACGGCATTTGACAAGCTTCAGGCAATTCGACAGACATTCGAAGAAATCAACAAGGCAAGTGACAACATGCATTTCCTGGATTAGATTATGGTTTTGTAGAAGAGATCAACCTTTATTTAACATGAATCTGAGAGAATGTGCAACTGCAACCAACCTTATGATACTGAGGTTCATAACGTACTCCGCTGCAAAACACAGGAGCTATGCAAAATAAAGCTGCAGATCGTCCAATGCGGCTGTCACCTCCCTTGCCATCAGAATTTTTGGTTCGTTTACAGGATCTTCATCACCGTTGCTTTTGTTGGCATATGCATCCCTTCCACCTTAGATGTCCTTGAAGACATCGTCGGTCGTCATATAAGATTACATCATCACGTGGTTTTTAGCGTGGTCATCAGCTGCGACGTATTCATTAGCACTTGCACTCGCTGAGGCGTTACAACATGCAGCGTACTACAGTGTAGACCACTTATAACGTAAGTCGCGGGAGTTGTAAAAATTCGCGCTATAAGCGGTACCGCGTTATAACCAAAGCATGCTTTTTTTCGGCTTTTACTTATGCCAAATGGGCAACCCACCTTTCAAACACAATTTATTACATATTCTACCCGCACACACATGCAACACAATCGCAACACAGCACAGAAACCAACTTCTCCTGACAAGTGCGGCATCAGCAGAATAACGCTATTATTTTCGTCTGGAGACTGGTCTCCACGTGCACGCTCACGCTCCCACTGCTGAGAAAAAAATCGAAAAAGAAAAAAATGGAGTGTGCTACCGATCTACCCCGCACTCCATGCACCCTGATTGGACGCTGCTATAGTGATGAAAACACAGGCCCTCCTTCCTCCAAAATCTCCCGCCCTTCTCCTCCTTTTTGTTTCGCTTTTTGCCGCTGGTCCCCACGCGCGCGCCCATGCTTCCATTCCTGGAAAAAAAAACAAAAAAAATGCTGTATGCTGCTGTTGCCGTATGCTGTATGTGCGAGTAAAAGCGCGCGAGGGACGCATGCTTTCACGGAGAGTGAACTTACGACGGAGAGCAAACGCGACGACTCTCATCGTGCGGAAGGCCGTGGGGGGATTCGAGGCAGGGAGGGAGGGGAGGTGACGTTTAGCTGCGGCACTCAATGCGTACCTTGCGACCGGCGCAAGGGGAATTGGCGACTCAATCTTCCACACGAAAGGAGGAAAGCACGAAGGCAGCGCGGGAGAGAGCGGGCGCGGCTTTTACTCGGCAAGCCACTGCGTACTTGTACTTTGCACGGCTCGCGCGCACCAAATCTTGAAAGCGATCTCCTTGCGGCTCTGAACTTTGTATGCACTGTACTTTCGCCGCTCAGTTTCTGTTGAAGCGGTAGAGCAGACGAACCTTCGGTCGCTGCTCCTGCCGCGTTTGCTCACGCCAACGTTTTTACAGTGCTTGTCTGCGGTCATCAAGTGCGATCTATTCAAGTTTGCTTGTGTGCGCGGACACCACGTTTGTTAATTCAGTCAGTAAGCGGATGTGTCCAAGTTTATGCAGGCGATAAAACTACTATCCTTACTCCGCATACTCTACTAGTAAATTTTCTATCGCAATTGATGCTTCTTTTGGGGGAAACTGCGACGTTTTGTTTCGCTTTTCGCCGCTGGTTTCCAAGCGCGCGCCCACGCTCCCACTCCTCCGCGTGTGCGCGCCCAGCAACCGTGTGGCCGTGCGGGCTGTGCTCAACGCCTCCTAGAAAAGGCCGTGCTCCGTGCACCGATTTTATGGTCGCACGCTTAAAAGAACCGCGCTATAACCGGTATTCTGCTTCGCGCGCCTACGCAATAAACGGTCCGCCTAGACATTGAGTTCTATGTAAGATATATCGGTGGTCAAAAAAACCCACGCTATAACCGGTTCCACGCCAAAAGCGGTTACGTTATAAGTGGTCTGCACTGTACTTCAGTGATTCCTGGAGCAATGCTGCAGGACTACTTCTGATATAGGCACGCTTGTTGAGTGTGTCGCTAGCACTGTTGTTAGTGCTATACCTAGCGCAGAGCGCACCATGGTAACACCTTCGGAGGGCAGTGATGGCACCATTACATGGCATTTGTTGTAAAGCTATGAATGAACCATTGGGGACGCATAAATTCCTTCATTGTACAGGAAAATTCGTTTGCAGTGGTCTCTGTTGTAGAGGTGTTCAGAATACATATGAAAGATGGGAATTCCACCTGGGCATAATCAATCTATTGTTGTACAGTTCAATTTGCTTTAGAGGCGTTCGACTGTATATAATTCTTTTTTTCCATGTTAAAAAAAAATAAACATTACAAAAGCTGCTGCAACCCGCGGCTTATACACCACAGCGGCTTTATTTTAAGCTTAAAAAAAGAGCTACGCAAACAGCAAAGCTTCGCAAAGAACTGAAAGTGATGATTTTAAATATGCTCTACAAACATTGCATTGACAATGTGTCCACAGATTTGATAAATAAATATTTTTTTTTTCATAATCAGTACAAAAACAGAAGGGTTGTAAACTGAGCTTGTTGACACATATCTACCAGAATACTTGGGGACAGCCCAAAAATACAGGAAATATTGGACTGGACAACACGAGCACAAACTAAAAACTACCTTTATTTGAAAAGACAAACATATGTATTGGGTAAAGATGCACCTACAATCAAATTCGGTTAAGTATGACACTGAGAGGCAATGTAACAAAGTAAAATGGTAGTCAGAGTGCACAGTTTTGTCATCTGGTCAGACGACCAAACTATGTAAATGCTGCAACTCCTTGCCAAGCAGATTAAAGGGATACGGACACAATATCTGAAAATTTTACGAAAATGCTGAAAATCAATCTTCAGTGTGTGATTTACACTGTAAAGAAGTAGTCACTTAGCTCATTTTTGAGCCGATGGCTTTATTTTTGGCGTTTTTGTGAGCGCGCGCCTCGCCGCCCGACCCGCGGGAGTTGGAAGGCGTGACGTCACGACACCCTCGTCGGATAGCCAGCCGGCCGGCCGCAGTCATTCGAAGCACGCCGACGCTGCCATCGCGAGCATGGATTCGAGTTCTGGTGCATCTACTAGCGATGAGTACACGTCTAAAGACAAAGACCATTCCAACTTGGCAAGAAATATTACCGCTTACGGTTACGAGCCTTCCGCGTCAAGCGACGAAGAAGAGCAGGCGGCCGTGGAAGTACCGGTCAGGTTTTCGTGAACCGTAGCACGAAGATTTCGCTCTACACCAGACATTTATGCAAGAATTATTGGTCATTTCCTGGTGTAAATTTTCGGCAGAGGCGTAAGCGTGTTGCTGCCGAAGATTTACACCAGCAGCGAAGTAGAATACACTTGGTTACGGCAATATTAGCTGTTTTTGTCTGTTTGAACTCTGCGCCACCAGGTGGCTGCACCATACAGGAGACTCACATTTACGGTTCCACAAGGACGCCGCAACGCCCGCGTTTACCCGATTACCGGACAAGCTAAAGCTCTCTAATAGGCGGGTATCCAAAGTTTACGTACCTTCTTGTCTCTGGGAAACGTGTGCGACGGCGTGTCACGACCGACGATGCTGTTATAACAGCAATGTCTGGGCATTTCCTTCCGCCACGACGAACGCGTCAATACAGAGCGACGACCGCGGGAAGCGTCATGTAAGATGCACCACCTGGGTGGAGCGCCGACGGGGATAGTGTTTCAGACGGACCACATGCGAAGATCGCCGAAAGGGGTTAAACAAACGCTGCAAGGGACCGAACCTCTGGAAACACTGCGACAGCTGTGGCCGACCTTGGCCGCAGGTGGGTGTTATGACGTCAAATTTCAGCTTCTGCCAGCGGCCACTTGGAGGCAAGGTGCAACAGAAAATCGCAAAAAAAAAAAAAAAAGGTTTCTCAGTTCCTTTTTTCAAAGCAGCTTGTTGTGTTCGTCATTTTCAACTGTTCAACTTTTGTTCCGACGCAAAAAACCACCCGCCAACTTTTGTGTCTGTATCCCTTTAAGCAATGGTGTTCTATAATGTATGTGGGGCCTTCTTACGCGTCAAAAATTTCACACATCCTTTGGTTTTTGTATCGCCGAAGAATTCTACACTGGGCTCAAAATTTGGTGTAAAACTGCATGAAGCTGTAGTGGCTAGGTTGCTCCCCTTTGTCGTGTTGAGAATCTGTGCATGTTACCCAAGACAATTGTTGAGGCATCGGTCTGTTTGTCCTACTTAGTTGTGGCTGCAGAACAGCGGGATGTCGTCCACAACACCAACTGCACAGCCGACGAGTTGTGAAATGTGCCTCATGCTGCAAACGTCGCTTCTTGGCTTGGTCCGACTCACTTTCCTACATAACATGCCCAGCTTGTTTGACACAGGAAATAAAAAGGTGCATTCCAGCTCTTCCAGCAAAATGCCTAAGGACTGAGAGCTTCAAGAAAAGTTATGCGCACAAGGTCAGCCATAGCCTTAAGAAAATTGCTGGGAACAATGTATGATAGGAATAAAATAGTAACAAAATGTATGATGGGCAAACATGCTGGAGAAATTTCAGTTGTAGGTATACAGTATTGCCATAACATAACATAAAATAGTCATTCGAGTAGTGAAAATTTTTCATTCATTCTTTTCGTTGTCCTATCCCTGCGCTATTCTTTGCGTTAGAATAAATTTTAGAATTGTTGTAGACAGCCTAACATTCCTGCTTGAAACTTAAAGCATTATGCAGGCAGAGCATATAAGGAGAGCCAGTATACCCAGTAGCGCACCCAGGATCTCTGCCAGGGGGGGGTTGACAGTTTGCCAATAGCATCTAAACAGCACTAATTTCGATTTCTTCACGGGAAATTGTCAAAAAAATGCGCTTTTTGCGAGTGTGCAGACGATTGCACGTCTTACATCTTAGTTGCAGCACTCAAATGCGTAAGGAAAGAAAAGCGGTTAAACAAAAGGGGGGGTTAAGTCGGCCTCAGGGGAGGTTACAACCCCCGAATCCCCCCCCCCGTTGGTGCGCTACTGAGTATGCCTATAATCAATTGTTAAATCTAAGTTCAGAAGTTCTAATGCAACAGTGTTAATTGTAAGTTTAATTGTAAGTGATCACATATTCAGCACTGCCAGCACCAACATGGCAGCTGTTGTTTGGACCATGTGTGGAGGCAGCAAGGTGGGTTCACTGGGGCTGCAAAAAAATAAAAGTTTTAAAAGAACTGGAGAATGCCTCTTTGCTGGAAAAACACTTTTGCCAGGCACCACGTCTCAAACTTTGTTTTGCTGAAATTCGGGTTGTGATTATGCTAGGTTGCACAAGTTATACCGCCTTATTTTTTTCTTGTATGGTATTGTTGGTTGTCATAGTTTATTTAGTTTTAAAAATAGTTTAGCTTGATCCAAAGTTCTTTCATGCAAAAAATTATGTTGAACAAATTTACAATAGGTTACATGGCAACCAACACATGGCTCCATCATTGTTAGCACTCTATCATTATTATCCCAGCCAGATTCCGCCTGCACTTGTGTCGTGTGAATTACAGTGGAATCTCGATGATACGAATCGCACGGGGTCACGAAAAATATTCGTATTAGCCGAAATTCGTATCATCGAAACACAATTAAAACTAGCTAAATTAAAGAGTCGGAGGTAAACTCACTCAGGCACATGCACATAAAAAGCATTTACAGTATAGATTACTTATAACGTAACTGTTTATAGAGGAGAACTGGCTACAACGCGGCCTTTTCCGACTCCCGTTTACCCTCCCATAGAACTCCATGTATACACATACCGCTTACAGTGCAGCCGCGTGAGACGAAATACCGGTTATAATGCGGCTTCCACTGGAAAATCTCGCCGACAAGGGCGGTAGCGAGCACGCTTCTCAACGAGGTGCGCCCACCAATGGGAGAGGAGATCAACGAGGGCGATGCAGAGGAGGAGCATGAGACATGGAGCATGAGTCCAAGGGCGATAAAATCGTCGCTGCGCGCCGTATGTGCGAGTGAAAGCCCGCCTTTTTTTGCCTTCACGCACGGAGAGCGAACGCACAGCGGAGAGCAAACGCGACTTCCGTCACAGCCGGGCGCGCCAGTCGAGCCCGGCCCTGCTTCCGTCGCGCGAAAGGCCGGCGGGGTATGGGAGGGAGGGAGGGAGGGAGGGAGGGAGGGAGGGAGGGAGGGAGGGGGGGGGGGCGACGCTGTGCTATGGGGCACCAAATGCGTATCTTGCAACCGGGCGCAAGGGTAACTGGCGACGCAATCTCCCACGCGAAAGGAGCAAAGCGGGAAGGCAGCGCAGGAGGGAGGGAAGGGGGGAGGGGGGGGGGGGGGCTTCTACTCTTCCAACAAATGCGTTCTTGTACTTTGCGCCTGTGCCGGCTGTCGGGGTTGTCGCGCGCATCGTATCTTGAAAGCGATCTCCACGTGGCTCTGACCTTTGTATGCGCTGTGCTTACGCCGCTCAGCCACTCAGTTTTCGTTGAAGCGATAGACCGCACTTCCCCACGCCTGCGTGGGGAAAAGCGCAAAAGCAAGAAAAGTGCCACCGCGGCAAACTCTTCGCACCCAGTCGCGGCCTCCGCGCTGTCCGGCGCCGCGTCCGCGCCTCTGCACCAAAAGAGAAAAGGAGAAAGCGCGTGACTGCGCGCTGTTCTCTTTCGCGGCCGTCGGTGGGGCGGCGTTTATTCGTATCAACCGACGCGGGTCGAAAATTAATTCGTAACAACCATTCTCTAGCACGTTGCAAAGTAATGGGGCTCGGCCGGGACCGCAGAAAAATTCCTATCATCCGGAAATTCGTATTAGCCGTGATCGTATCATCGAGATTCCACTATAGTTAGTGAACATGCAACTGGCACGTGACACTTGTGTGTAATAGTATGTATTATCAAATGGTAACAACCCTAGTGACAACACGTCTAGTGAAATGGGATAAAAACACTGACAAGCATAATGTTCCAATACTCTTCACAGCCTCAAAATGTATTCCGAGATTGGAGTTCTTATAGTATTTTTTTTTTATCATTGAGAAAATTTCCCCTTTTATTTACTTCCTGCATAGAATTTAATACTGCTTAGTGATTTTTAGAAAAAATTTTCTGTTTCTTTTTAACAGGAAGTTCAAAAGGGCCTAGGTGACTTTCTTTGGAACATGGATGACCTGTTTCCAGTATTCCAGTATGTTGTAGTTCGAGCGCGAATTCGCAATCTTGGTTCAGAAATTCATTTCGTGGATGATCTCATGGAGCGCCACTTTCAGAACGGCGAGCTTGGCATAATGTTCACCACTGTCAAGGTATGCAACATATGTTACTTATGATGATCTTATTTCTATATTGTGCTATGTGAAATGCTTTTTATCTAGGTGATGTCGACTTAAATGTGTAAAACTGAGTGTTTTTTTTTTTTAAACAAACCATTGCACTCACACCTCGTTATGACAAAGTTGAAGGGGGAGCCGAAATTGGTTTGTTATATCCATTACTTCATTACATCCATTTACAGCAATATATGTCCTGTGGGGTGCACAACTTTAAATATGCAAAGAAAAAGACTGCTTTGCAGTGCGCTCAAGTACTAGACGGCCACGTATGTAATGAAATTTAATAAAACAACAGTAAAATGTTCTTAGTACCTCATGCGACAACCTTTACAATAGTTTCCTTCTATTCCAATGTGATAGTCTTTTGCTTCCACTTTTCCACTTGGCTTGTATATACGAGGGCGGTCCGATAAGTACTTAGCCTTACCGCGAGAGCGCGACACTATCGCATGAGACATATACTGACGTTGAGTACGCTCTCTTAGAGGGACACATGCAAAGTTCCAGTCGAATCGGGCTCGCGGTTTTGTTTTTGGCCGCTTGAGGAAGAGGAAGCAAGTGATTTTTCGGGTGTCCGTTAAAAAAATGGAAAAAGAGCAATATCGGTCGGTGATTCGATTCTTGTTTTTGGAAGGGAAATCGCGCAGCGAAATCAAAGAGCAACTGTATGCCGTCTACGGTGAGTCTTCTCCTTCGATGGCAACCGTCAAAAATTGGTTCAACGAGTTTAAAAGTGGTCGCATGTCGGTTTTTGATGAGCCTCGCCCAGGGGCCCCGCAAACGGCTACCACGGCCGATAACGTGGCAAAAATCCACGACCTCGTATTGGCAGACCGCCGACTGAAGGTGCACGAGATAGCTGAGACAGTAAGCATCTCAAAAGACCGCGTGGGTGATATCCTGCATGAAATTTTGGGCATGAGAAAGCTGTCGGCGCGATGGGTGCTGCGTTTGCTCACTCCAGACAACAAGCGCGTCCGTGGGACCACTTCAGAGCAGTGTTTGAAGCTGTTTAAGCGTAATCCGAAGGAGTTCCTGCGTCGTTTTGTGACCGTCGACGAAACATGGATTCACTGGTACACACCAGAGACCAAAAAACAGTCGAAACAGTGGACTGCACCCTGAGAACCTGCTCCGAAGAAGGCGAAGACTGTCGCATCGGCCGGAGAGGTGATGGCCACCATTTTCTGGGATTCTCAAGGTGTTATCTTCGTCGACTACCTTGAGAAGGGCAAAACGGTGACAGGACCCTACTACGCCGAATTACTGGGCCGATTCGACGCCGAATTGCGAAAAAAACGGCTACATTTGGTGAAGAAAAAGGTGCTCTCCACCATGACAACGCGCCAGCTCACATCTGCGCCGTCGCCACGGCCAAGTTGGTCGAACTGGGCTACGAAGTGGTGCCCCATCCAGTGTATTCTCCAGATTTGGCCCCCGAGTGATTTCTTCTTGTTTCCCAACTTGAAAAAGTCACTCGCCAGACAAAAATTTGAGTCGAATGAAGAAGTTATCCCCGCAACATAGTCCCCCAAAAGGGGACTATGTTGAGAAATAAATCGACACCATTCCAAAATTTTCGTTTTTCTTTTGAAGGCTAAGTACTTATCGGACAGCCCTCGATTGTTGTGCAACTGCTGAACTTTTGCGCTACGGAGGCGGTACTGGTCTGTGAAATTGTCGGGAGGCCACTGGAGAAGCTCGAGGTGAATAACATTGGTTGAACAGTAAACAAGTACAGATTGAACTGTTGAGAAAGCCAAGAGTGACTTCATGAGTACACTGGGCGAGGACTGTGAAGAGAACTGATGCTAAGCAACAGTTGATGGTTACACATGCAGACATTACGCATACTCATCATGGTTGTTGTGTTTCTGTTGGCTACTCATATGGCAAGTAATTCAGCAGGTTTCAGAACTTTTTGTGGGTTGCTTTGGAAGTCCGAGTGCATTACTCATACTTAAGCTCCAGTATTGATGAGAGCTGTAACAGGCACACTCTCAACAAGAACATGTAATTTATTGTATTTAGAAGAGTAGAAAGGGGCAGGAAAAGAAGGGCCATGTACGTCGATTACTGTCACTTTCCAGTGGACACTCGAACTTTCCCACGACTGTGCGAAAGATACACGGTAATAGAATAAACAGGGAAGAGTAAAGTTACAATAAAAGCTAGGTTATAAAGAAAATGGGAGTATGTAAGTGAAAAACAGAGGGACATAACTATAAATACTAAGAAAAAGTAAACAAGAACAAATAATTATGCAGACAGCCAACTCCCCACAATTTAGGTTACATCTGGGAGCAGGGGTCAGCAGAGGATTTGAAGTACACCTTGTCAGTGCAGCTTCATTTCGAGAGTTGTGTTGTTTGGTTTTCCAAAAAGCGGCGGAGATGAATGTGAACAGGAGTGAGGGTGTTGGGGAGCTGAGGGCAAAGAGCTATGGTGTCCCTCTTAGTGGCAAGGTTGGCATTTGGTGGTTCAGAGCTTCAAGACAGCGGACCATCGAGTTTCCTGTAAAAATTACTAGAGGGAACTGTGGCGCTGATAGTGTCTATACGGGAGCTGCAAGCATGGCGGTTCAGCCAGCATGGGAGTGATGGTTGGTACATGGATTTTTCTCAACGTCATCCTTCCAGCTTCAGATGGCCTTGTGACTTTGCAAATTGATAATTTCCAACCGAATGTTGTGGTCTAAATGACACAAATTTCCAACAATTATGCATGTTAACAGAGCCTTATTACCTTGTCTGTTTAGGAAAATAAGATTACTTCGAAATTTATGCCAGTACAGGCAGATAAAGTGTCAGGATTGTTACGCCAGGATTGTTGAAGAGCATGTGTGAGAAAGAAAACCTGTATCGTAAATGTAAAAATTGGCTGTTTAACTAGTCTCTTAAACTTTGGTACAAAACGTGCTGCAATTTACTGACATTTCTGCTTAAAAAAGCAAACTTACTATGAAAATCAAATAATTAGAACTCGAAGCAATTTTCAAAAACAATAGCAAATACTATAAATACGTTTCTCAACAATAATCCTACTAGGAGTACAATAACGATAATTAAGCAAAAGGACTGCTTACTTACAAATCCTAAAGATATAGCACGCACATTCAGCAACTTTTGTGCTACTGTACCTGATATTCCCGGCACGGTGACACTCATGTAACACCCGTGTTCCGTGCATTGGGTGTATGTCAAAGAACCCAAATGGTTAAAATGAATCCAGAGTCCCCCACTACGGCATGCCTCATAATCAAATTGGGATTTTGGTTCGTAAAAACCAAAAATTAACATTTTTTGGCAATGTAATCACTTACATTTTGAACACCGCCCGTACAAATTCCCTTATTGATTACTATACAATGCTGTGCAGTACTGTACATTACTCTACAGTGCTGTACAAGTACTGTACAAAGCATGTGAAGGCTTCAGCACCAGTTCAAGGCACACTTCTAGACCAGCTTGCTTGCACAGAAGGGCTGATCGAACTCAATAATCAAGTAAGGGGAGGTTTGTGCGTGCTCCCCAAACTGAAACATATTGCTTCGAGAACCTAAAGAGTGCGCGAAAAAAGGAACAAGATGCTTGCTGCTTACATTAGATGAGTAAACAGAAATGCTCCCTGCTCTATAGGCACTTAGCTGTTTTCACATTTGCGAAACCACAGCTTTCCCGTGTAACATGAGCATAGCTATGAGCAGTGGCAGAGGATGGGCTTGGGGGGATCAACCCCTCCCTTTTTCTCTCCACAGGACAGAAATTTTCAGGAGGCAGGCTGTCAGGAGAGACATTAGGAAGACATGAACAATAGGGAAGGTTGAATGTGAAAGCGAGTCGGAGGTCAGTGGCGGTCCCGAATTGGCGGAGAGTAGTCATAGGTAATAAGCCATAGAGGTGATCCCCCTTCACCAAAACACGAAACGTCTTCACCATCACGACAAGAACAGATGGGTGAAAGGTGTGACATACTACATGTTTGCATTAACTCGCGTCTGATTGTGCAAAAAGCGACTATTATTTGTGGTTGTTGGAAGGAATAATGGAAGAGAATTCTGGTACGGTGATGGCTGACACATGAACAGCCAGCAAGAGGGCTGCAGCAAAAAGGAAAAAGGGTACAAAAACCCGTAGAACCGGAAAAAGAAAAGAGGGACTATTTGGTATATCCACAGTATTTACAATGGCGCCTGTTAATGTAATTTACTCGGGAGATGAATACATGAAGAGCCAGCAAGAAGGCTGCAACAAAAAGGAAAAAGGAAAAGCCATAGAGCCGGAAAAAGAAACGAGGGACTATTTGGTATATCTACAGTATTTACAATAGTGCCTGTTGGCGCAATTTACTCGAGAGATATTGACGTGCAGTGCACAGCATGAGTGCATGTCAGCTAGCATGCAGGATAGGCCATTGTGGCCATGGGCAATTGTGAATACACCGAGATTCCAGAAATTTGTAGGGCTCCCCATTTTTGTTCACAGGCCCTCACCTCCATCCACCTACCTCGCACGTACACTGATATCTTACTTGTACAGGTCTGGGTAGCACTCATGCGTCTCCCCTGGTAATACGCATCTGAAAATTGGCACTGATCCCGAGAGAGGAGAGAAAAACTGTAATGTGTGAAGTGGTTTGGCTGTCAGAAACTTTTGTCTAAAAATAGTACAAGTCGCTTCTTCCACAGTCAGATGCGCGCTGACTGTCGCAGATGTGTAGCCTAGTGTGTACGTGTGGTTAGACTAACTGTGGCTGACACCTGAATATGAGCCAGCAATGGCTGGTGGAGAACCCCTCCCGAAATAAATATCTGGCTATGCCACTGAATATGGGTAATGTTGAATTGAATGCCGGGGTTTTACGTGCCAAAACCACGATTTCATGATGAGGGATGCCCGTAGTGGAGGACTCCAGATTAATTTTGACCACCAGGGCATCTTTAACTTTCCTCCATTGCACGAGGCACGGGCATTTTTGCATTTCACCCACATCGAAATGCGGCCGCCATGGCCTGAATTTGATCCTGCGACCTTGTGCTACCTTGTGCTTAGCAGCACAATACCATATCTGCTAAGCCACCACAACGGGTTATGGGTAATGTTCATGCCACCAAATCTGCGTAATATCTTTTTTCTTGCATGTTCTAACTTGGGAACTAAGAGAAAGGATCATATTTTGTGTATGTTTTTTTTTTTTTTTTTTACTCTCAGTACTTATACTAAAAAGACCAAATTATTACTTTCATTCATGCTTCTTTGTAGTTTCACATAATAATTCTCAAAACTCTCTGAGCAATTATCTCAGCTTCCATTCAAAACACCAATAATAAGGATACAATATAATATATCACGGAAATCCGTTCACTAATAAATACGTCTTGAAAAGAAAAAATGTAGAACATAAAAGCATAAAAAATTGACACATTTTAGTGTTAAGGAATAAGTTAAAGAACTGGATAAGTTAGAATGTAAAGAAACTTGTTATGCTTGAATGTACATTGCATCAACTATTAATTTCTTATTACGTTGTTTGCTTTGTACACGTTCATTCACTAATGTGCTACATGTCTTTCTTTTCAGGCATGCTATTTTCAGATACGTACAGAGAAACTGATTCAAACCTAGAGGCACCATGTTCCACCTTATCTGCTGAGCGACAGTGCACCCCTTTCTTGCCACTGGTTTTATGAAGATATATTCGTTTTATATGTTAGGCAGCAGCTATATTTACATGTGTAAACTGTTTTCTAGCAGTTCTGTTCTTTTTCTGTGTATATATGAAAGTTATGTTGCTTTACCTGTTGCTAATTTGCCTCCACGTTGCTGTTACAAACATATGTTTAATTGGCGGCTATACTATAATAGGTACAGACAGTTTATTTTCTGGTATCTTTGGCCGTTGTATGAATGGCTATGATTTGGTGATTTTTACCAGGCTTTGTTGCATATCCTCGCCAATAGTTCTAATGATATTGTAGTCGAGTATTTTTAAGTTCAATAGTGCAAGGTTATTGCATTTGAGATTATCTAGTTGTCTATAAGAGCTCTTTATGTTGCTGCATTTAATACATCTCTGTACCTGGAAATGATCACACTGATTTTTTAAGTATTACGCTTGATAATATGAAAAATGTTGAAGTGCTTTGTTAAAGTTGTTCTGAATGCTTTCCACTAGGAATGTACGCAGGCACTTTTTAATGTTGCTGAGGTTGTTACTTGTTTAGTGTATGTATGTTGATATTAGTTTATAAGCTAGTCATTGATTTACTTAGTATCTTTTGATTTGGCATTCACTGGTAATGAGAGTCAAGAGCAGGAATTGTGGAAAATATGATGTGGGTAAGTTTTCAGTCTCAGTTATAAGCTGTAGTCCCAATGGTTTGAAATTTCTTATTAGTGCCTTAAACGAGATATGTGATACTTACTCTAACATGATGTCACAGTGATGGAACAATAACAATCAATTGTGAAAAGTATCATGTGGACAAGTTTGCAGTTGTCAGGAATAGCTTCACACAATTTGAAATTTCTTATAAGTGCCTTAAATGTTGTTCTTGGTGACACTCATTGTTGCATTTATAAAGCCTACTTGCTTGTATTGATGGTTTGGTTATAGAAATGAATGTGTCAAATGTTATTTTGCAAATGCACAAATTATAATCCTCAAAAACAGAGCAGTCTTTGTATGAAATTTCAAAGCATTAGATTAACATGTATTTTTTCATTTTATTTTTTTTAGTAATTGACATTATGCCATTGTAGTGTTGTGGTCAAATTAGTTAATATAACTTAATCATTTCATATAATTAATAGCAATTGCAGAATACATTCCGATTGTAATGCTTCAGACTGGGAAAATGGTGTACACGTACTGACAGAGTTTTAATTTAAGGGGCTTAGACTATGCATAGCAACTGTTACTTCAAACATTGTAAACTTTGGTGTTATAATCGATGATTCTTGTAGCATGCGCAGCTGCTCTCACTGTCACTTTGTATTTGTAATTGCACTTTTGCACCTTTTATACCTAGTTATTTTCCAGAGCATGGAAAATACTGCCACTGTGTGAAACTGACAGGTTATTCTATACTCAGTGCCTGCAGATTTGAAATTTGTTTGTTGTAATGCAGCTGGAAAAAATTTTAGCAAATGAATTTATATATTAACACTCTCGGTTGTGCTGAAGGGTCAGCAACGTGTATCTTGTACTGCATTTGTTCACTGCAGCTCTCTATTTTAAAGCTCTTTTCTTGTTTCAACAGGTTTGCCATTCACTAGTTTACTGCAATTTCTTTTTTAGCTGTCATTAATTGATAGATTTGGCATAAAGAAGAAGGGAAGAAAAGTCACCTGGCCATTGTAGGCTTCCTTATTGTTTGCTTCAGTACAAGAAATGTTGTATGGCATGGTGTGTACAGTTACAGTGTGCATTTTAGATGTATGGTATGCTAGATTGATGCTTCTATGGTTACCAATAAGTGCTTTTATGGTTACCTATAAAGTGACACCTCTGCGAACGTTAAATCCTTTTTGCCTGTTTGCCTGGTAAAAAACATTTTTGACTGACTGTATTAGCTCCACTGAGATGTACTGTGGCATAATGTTTTTTTTGTATATGTATATCTTGTTTAGTTTTGGATGTTCAGTTTTACAGCAACCATTTGCTCAAATTTTAATAAGAGCTGTGTACAAGTTGTACGACATCCAGCATATTGTGTGCCTGAAATTTAGCTGCACATTTTGTACAAGCTTTTTTTGTTGAACGTGAAACAGTGTACAGAATTCTCTGACCATTTGCAGATAGCTTAGAACTAGGTGCAAAAATGCACTTGCTTGTTCGAAGCAAATGTGATGTTAAATTAAGACAGTTTTGTTGAGTAACGTTGATAAACATTTGTAATTTCAAAATCAGAATAAAATTACTGTCTTGTGTTCTAAAGCACTAACATTGAATTTTGCTGGTTAGCAAAGTGATGTATCCTCCTGAGACTCAGAGACAGCTTAGGTACATAACTGCTTTTCCAAGTCTGTTCCTATTGCTGACCAGTATGTTATGAAAAAAAAATTGTTTAACCTTTTCAGTCTGTTTTTTTCCGTGGATATTGTATAAAGAACACAACGGTACTTTTAGTTGTTCAGAAATTTAAAAAAAAAAAAAAAAAACACGGATAATGGCAAATGCTCTTTTGGTGTGGTCCTCGCATTGCTATCTGACAATGAGAACATGGCGGGACAGAAACGTGGAAATGTACCGGTACGTCAGTGACGCTGAAAGGAATAAATACAATGGTTAGATGCCAAAAGCAGCATCTCCATGTATGTGAGCAAAGTAACCATTTCCTTATGTTCCTATGGTAAAAACTGCTGTTCTTTGCCTAAACATGGAGATGAAGGTCTACTATTATGTGGCTGCTGAAATGTTGATGCTGCATCCTAGATGATTATCACATGATCTTGCAGTAGTGTAAATGGACCTCACAGCTGCTGTCATCTGTGATGACACAACGGTCTAGATGAAATCAGTAGGGGTTTGTGAATATTTGAAATTTCACTCACCACTACTAATTTCATCTAGACCATTAATGAAACTCAAATAATCAATCGAATATTGTCCTTGTCATCAAATAGTCACTATTCCAAACCTGAATATTTTTCAAATTGTTTTTGAAAACTTTTTGTCATCACCTGTGCATGATCAAACATAAAATTCTTCTTTCTGGGGTTTTATGTGCCAAAACCAGTTCTGATTATGAGGCACGCCGTAGTGGAAGGACCCGGATTAATTTTGACCACCTAAGGTTCTTTAACGTACACTACACCGCAAGCACACAAGCGTTTTTGCATTTCGCCTCCATCGAAATGCGGCCGCCGCGGCCGGGATTCGATCCCGCGATCTCGTGCTCGGCAGCGCAACGCCTTAGCTGACTGAGCCACCGCAACAGGGAAGAAAAAAAGAAAAAAAACCCATAAAATTGAAGAATGCGATACCTTTCATCCCATCCACACACACAACATACTAGAGCATATTGCATCGCTCAGAGAGCCAGGCTTTTCCGGCCGTGGGTATTGTTTAGTACTGGTATTTACAGACGCAGCATCTGTGTCCTCTCGTAGGATTAAATCTTGATATGCTTCATAACAACGTACTTGATACAATAGTGGCACCAGGGGCGGATCCAGGTTTTTTCTGAGGGGGGGGTCAGCTTTTGTCAATGATGATGATGATGATAGCCTTTATCATTTACCGAAATTCACCGTTTCCGCTCACGATAAATCCACGTTTTATACGACTAGAGCAACACCTGTAGCCCGCCGTGGTGGCTCAGTCAGTTCAGGCGTTGCGCTGCTGAGCACGAGATCGCGCGATCGCATCCCGGCCGCGGCGGCCGCATTTCGATGTAGGCGAAATGCAAAAACGCCCGTGTGCTTGCGTTGTAGTGCACGTTAAAGAACCCCAGGTGGTCAAAGTTAATCCGAAGTCTTCCACTGCGGCGTGCCTCATAATCAGAACTGTTTTTTGCACGTAAAACTCCAGAAAGAGGAAGAAGCCCTATAGTTAAGCCAGGTATCGGTTTATCCGAGCTTATAGGAAAAGGACGTTACCCAATACAGCCATGTGCTTGGCGGCTGTGCCTGATAATACAGGTTGTTCAAAACTAAGCTTTATGGTTTTCTTAAAATTAGGCACTGGTAGGCACGCGAATACCACCTGTGCAAATAAGTTATGTGGCCAGGGGGGCACAAAGTGAGATGATAATTATCTCTGTGCGCAGCCCAATTAACTAAAATTGAACAATTATTTTTTGTCGACTGCAGTAAGTGGGTATGTTTGTACTGAAAACTTAGAGGCAGCCGTGTTTCTACACAGTATCAGCCGGAAGAATTATTCTAGCGTGTTCGTGCTCCGAGATATCCGACTCCAAATTTCAATTGTACTGCGCAGAGTTATAGACTCGACGCGAGAGCGGTTTATGCTTTGCGTTGCTGTGGAAGGGAGGCATTTTGAACATTTTTAGGGCATTGACATATTGATGGGTAAAGTGTTGTCATGAGATTTGTGCATGACAACACCAAAGTTAAAGCGGCAGTATGAAATATTTGTTAGCATAGCTAAAAAGATTTCTGCTGTTGATGGTGCAGTTGTTGCTTTTGATTTCAATAAAACTTACAATACTTGGAAATCAGCAGTCACTTTATTTGCATAGCCCAAACAAGGACCATGCCCGGTCGTCTAGTCACCATTATGCACGCGCACTGCCCTCCGGCTTCTCCGCTCGCGCCATTATCTCGGCATGGCAGCTGCCGCCATCTTTACAGGCTGCGCGGTCGCGTGTTACGACAGCGGTTACAGGTAAAGTCCCTATATAAAAAACGTACCGCCATCTACTCTTTCCTCCGCCGCCTCCTCTCCTAAAGCGCTTGATTTTTCTTTACTTTTTGCTTGCGAAAGCCAAGTCGACGGTGGCGCACCTAGAAAGTCCACGTTGAAGCTTTCAGGCCGGGCGCGCGCCGCCGCCGCCGCCGGCGACTGCGGCTGCGCAGAGGACTTTCAACATGGCTCTGAGGCGGAAAAAAAGAAAATATAAAGAAGTGAAAAGCGCGCGCTATCATCGTCCAATCGGAGATACAGGATAACACTGGAGAGAGCGAAGCGGCATTTGTCAAAGGATGGCGGTACTTTTCTTATATAGGGACTTTAGTTACATGTTCCTCGATTTTTTTTTTTTTTTTTTTTTTTTCGCCAGCCGTGAGGGGAAGGGGGGCAGTTATCTTTGCCAATGCCTCCGCCGCGTTGTCAGACTAAACGCAGCACCCAACAGCCGCGTCACATCAGGGAGGAGCTTTGCGCCGATCCTCACTCTCTTGCATGCGTAATCATGCGAACGACAATTAAAATTTGGAGTTGGATATCTCGGAACATAGACATGCTAGAAGAATGCTTCCAAGTGAAACTGTGCAGAAACACGACTGCCTCTAACTTTTGAATGCAAACATACACACTTACTGCAGTCAATAAAAAGTTAATTATTCAATTTTAGTTAATTCGGTTGCTGACAGCGATAATTATCTCACTTTGTGTCGCCCTCGCCACGCAACTTATTTGCGCAGTGCATTCCTAGCGCCGAATTTTAAGAAAACCATAAAGCTTAATTTTGAACACCCGCTATATCAACCTGTATTGTTTCCTAAAATAAAATTTGGGATGGTCTGTCGCAGGTTCGTTATAAATGCGTAAGCACGGGTCCGTCTTTGGAGTTCTGTTGGGACACCTTGATTTCCTTAAGAAGATTCTTTGTGTTCGGCTGAGACACCTTCGTTTCAACGCGGCAACCACTACGCTGGTTGTTTGCGATATGCGAATCACCGTGCATGAAGACTCACGACGCCACCTACAAGAAGAACGATGTGGCGTAGTAGCCGTGAGCGCGAGCCAGCGTCTTCGTGTTTTGCTTCCCACGCGACGTCATCCTTTTACACAAGGCGCGCATCCGTTCCCGTTTCTCTAACCACGCGACGCCATCCAAGGCCCGCGCGCTGGCGATGGCCGCTGACGTCACGCTCCCCCACTTCCCAGCCGCTGCTCGAGGCTTCGCCCCGCTCCGCGAGAACGCCCACTCAGATAAATGGATCCGGCGGCTTCGAGCTTCCTATGCTTAATGTACGACGATAAAACTGCGAAGTTACAATGAAAAACTTGTAGCGTATGAACGGTACTGTGCTCGTACTGTATATTGTTAACGTGTAACTGTGATCACAATGAGTGCTACAGTTAAAAAAAAGTTGCCTATGCGTAGTTCTTAGTTTAGCTGTTAGTTGTTATTAGTTATATATGAACACTTCAGCGAGAGATCTCTTTCATTAAGCAGGTTGGTCGCGGAACCGATGACAGCAAATGAGGCAACCGATGACACCCCAATGCGGAACTAAGTTGATCAGGCGCGAAGGCGCTCGCGCGGACATCGGCGTGCTTGGCAAAGGGACTACCTCTCGTTCATTCGACGCCACCGACGGGGCGAGTAAGGCACGGCTGGCGCCAGGAGGTCCAAGGTGTTCATGAGAAAACTTAACTACGGCAACTTCGCGACACCACACCCCTACGGAGTACAACTAAGCTTGTGAGCGAGCTACATTTACTTCTACATGGCTGATACCACTGGTACTCACGAAAAATAATTTTGAAGAATGCTGGTGGCCATATTTTTTTTACAGGGGCATCCCCCTATCAGCGAGGGGGCGATACAGAAATCTGAGGGGGGGGTCAGGACATCCGGACATCCCCCCTGGATCCGCGCCTGAGTGGCACCATCTGTCATGACCATCCAAACTAGAGAAAAACTGCTTTCCTTTCTTTTTTGCTGTGCCATTGTCGAAAAACCATACACATTTCTGGTTCAATCGCTATAAGGTATACACAGGTGTTAACTGGCCCACGAAACTGTCTTTTTAAACTTTATATGATAATGCATGAGCGTGCATGCTTCGAAGAGCCCCGAGTTTGCAAACAAACTGCTTAGTTGCTCCTGGTGATTCTTTTGTGCTTTTAATGTGCTTTATAACATGCAGTGTAATGACGAACTTTCCAATATGACGATGTAAAAACTGTTCAGTATTCATTGTGAAAAGGCTGTATATTACTCGCGAACTATGGCTGTATATTACTCGCGAACTATTCGAAAACTATTCACTTCTGACACTATTCTATTTGTATGCGATTTGGTTTAAAAAACTACTACAGTTCGTGTCAATTTTCGCAAAAGCTGACAGCAAGAATGCAATTAAACCACTTCCATACAGATGTGCATGCATCTGACTTCACATTCAGTGTGACTATTTTACGTAATCGCTTCCGAGTTAACGTTCAATATGATGTGTACTTTTTATATCTTTATCCATTGATTTTGTAGTATATTTCTACACAAATCGTGCAGGTGCACGATTTATTGTCTGCGAACTTGTATTAAAAAAAGTTTTAAGTACGAACTATTTGCAGCCTCCCGGAGGAACAGTTGCGTCATTCTATCGATAGGTATCCGCTGCCGTCACCGGGCCGATCGACACACGCCGTCGATACTTTTCCTGGTCGATAGCATCTCGCGAGTGTCCTCACCTAAAGAGTATATATCTGACACGTGGCCTTGGCAGTGGAGCAAGTGAGAGTGATCCGACGCGGAGTGAGTTGCTCCGAAACGACCAGTGGAAAGCGCAAACCTCCTCCAGGTCGACCAGTGAAATTTGGATTCGCCGCCGTCGAGCAAAAGATCCTGCTCCAAATCGACCAGTGAAGACACCATTAAAGAAGTTTGTACCCTTTGAGGCTTATCTTGTCCTACAACGATAATCGTCATCTGCCTCGCTTGTGTTTCCATTCTTGAGCAATCTGCGCTCTACTTCCCTGTCAAGAATGCAATGTCACGATGGTAACATGCATGCCGTTCGTGACCAGGAATTACCGCTCTCGCAGCATTAAAGAAAGGATCAAAATGCAGGTTAGAGAGAGAGAGAGAAAACATTTATTTGGGCCATCGAGGTCGTATGCTCTTGAGGTCGAGTGGGTGGTGTCCTCATTCCAAGACTCCACTGGCCATGGCTGCTCGACGTACTTGCTGGACGAGAGCTTCTTGTCCCGCCAGGTTATCGCCAGTCAGCTGTACCTCCCACCGCTCAAATGACGTGCTAGGCGTATTTAAGTGTTGAGGTTTGCCCCTGCACCCGCATGAGATGTGAAAGAGTGTAAGGCGTGTGTCGCCGTACCAGGGGCAGATGCCACAATATATTTGTGGGTACATTTTGCTGTATCTGTGTAGATTTGAGAATGTGTTAGTCTGGATGACAATTATTGTTGTGGGACAAGCCCCAGAGGGAGCAAACTTCCTTATGAGTGTACTGTAGCGCCTGAAAACCTCCGAAACTATATCCCAAACACACGAAAATTGATGATGATGATGATGATGATTTATTGGCATCCCCTTTGAAACGGGCAGTGACTAATAGTCACCCAGCCTGCTTGATTTAATCAGCTAGGTATGCTATACATGTTTTTTATCTAGCTTTTTTGTATGCATTTCATTAATCTTTTTTTTTTTAACTCAATATCTACCTTTTTCCACTACCTATGACTGTAGGAGATCAAATCAGGTCGTATCAATCTCTTCCCTGCTTTTTTTCCACCAATACTCTAAATGTCTCTTGCTTATCTTGACTGCTCACCGGTTGATGCTTCCATCCACATTAAACCCAAGCGCTTCTGGAAGGTGTACGTTAGTTACGGGTCTCCATGGGTGAATCCCTTCGCATTCCATTAGGATGTGCTGAGTGGTCTCCGGATTTTTGCTGCAGCATACACATGCCTCTAGACTCTTTAAAGGAGTATGTTTATCTAGCTCAATTACTGACAGGGGACCCTGATCATTTGAAGGAAATTTACAGAAGAATAAAATTGGGTTGGAGTGCATACGTCAGGCATTGCCAAAACCTGACTGGGTGCTTAACTACTGTCGTTGAAAAGAAAAGTGCACTATCATTGCATTCTACCAGTGCTAACACATGGGGCAGAAACTTGGAGGTTAACAAATAAGCTCGAGAACAAGTTAAGAACCGCACAAAGAGCGATGAAACGAAAATTGTTAGGCCTAACGTTAAGAGACGGAAAGAGAGCGGTGTGCATCAGAGAGCAAACTGGGATAGTTGATATTGTAGTGGACATTAAGAGAAAAAAATGGAGCTGGGCAGGCCATGTAATGCGTAGGATGGATAACCAGTAGACCATTAGAGTTACAGAATGGGTACCAAGAGAAGGGAAGCGCAGTCGAGGACGCCAGAAAACTAGCTAGATGGGATGATGAAGTTAGGAAATTTGCAGGCGCAAGTTGGAATCGGCTAAAGCAAGACAAGGGTAATTGGAGATCGCAGGGAGAGGTCTTCGTCCTGCAGTGTACATAAATATAGGCTGATGATGATGATGACACATGCCTCATCTAATTAATTCCGAGTATTTCTTCCGGTATGTTTTGGTCCTCAGGCAACCGGCTCGAGCTTCAAATAGGAAGGTACTGCTCTTTGTGTTATCGTACAGATTTTTCCTTCTAATTTATTTCTTCTCCTTGTAAATATCCATGGTCCTTTTTGTTTCCATTCTTTGCCCGACTGCGGCAGAGTTAGTCATTTTAACCACATGCTCTGGGAGTGCCACTTATTACAGCACCACATGGACCACGGATTGATGGCGGAAGCATTTTATTCACTGGTCAAGAGTCACGACTGGATTGATCAACTCCGGGCTGTCCAGAAGGCCCACGATGCAGCGGTGAGGCTTGGCGTTGCCGTCCCAACGTGGGGGCGGCCCGCAGTCTTGCCGCTTTAAACAGGATGAAGATTTTTCTCGACCTCAGTAAAGTTTACTACCTACCATTTGCATCCAATTCACGGTTTCTATTTCTCTTTATTTCTTTCTGGTGACTCCTAGTTGTCTATTTACAGTTTCGATTATCCTGTACTTGGTTGCCGACTTCCTTGATCTCTTCCTCCATTCTGTGTCCACGTTTTTCATGTAGAGATACTTGTGCACTTTAGCCGCCCATTTATTTTCATCCATGTGCCTGAGCCTTTCTTTAAAACTAATTTTGCTCCGTGCTTCTCTGTCTTCAAAAGAGGCCACACCCATGTCACCCTGCACTGCCTCATTTGTGGTATTACCGTGGGCTCCCAAAGCCAACTGGCCTACTGATCTTTGGTTAACTTCCAAACCCGACAAGATATCCAATTTTAAGCATATAATGGCATTTGCGAATGTTAGCGCTGGCACCATTACTCCTTTCCAGATTCCACGAACCACCTCATACTTATTGTCGCCCCACAGTGCTTTGTGTTTCATTATTGCTGCATTCCGCTTCCCCTTTATTTTCAGATTATCTTGGTGGTTGCTTGAGTATGTAATTCTTTCCTTCGTTTATGTGTACGCCGAGGTACTTATATTGCTTCACTATGGGTTGCTGTTGAATTGACACCACGAAGCTACTCGTCTCCTCATTCAAGATCATAATTCCTGGTTTCTCTGTGCTAAACTGAAGGCCTAGATTTGTCGCTGCATTCCCACAGATATTCGCAAGTATCTGTAAATGTTTTTTATTGTCTGCTAGTAGCACAATGTCGTCTGCGTACATCAGTCCAGGGACCTTCTGTTGCACCATTTGTCCATTACGCATGTAGGATAATTCAAAACCTAATTCGCTGTTTTCCATGTCGTCTTTCTATACCCTTGACGTAAAGCGTGAACAACAATGGTGACAGAGGACATCCTTGCTTCAATCCTTGGTGAATTCCCACCGTTTCATTTCCTTTTCGACCTTCCCATACCACTTGTACTTGGTTGACTCTATATATCTCCCTCAGCAGCTCCACGAAATCGTAATCTATGCCTTCGTATTGACGAATATCCCACAACAATACCCTGTCTACATTGTCATAAGCTCCTTTAATATCTAGAAATGCTATCTATAAAGGTCTTTTCTGAGCTACTGAAATTTCTATGCACAGAGTTAGTACAAACATATTATCCTCTAAGCATCTGCCTGGCCTGAACCCATTCTGTAGTTCCCCCAATACATCGTTTTTCTCTACCCACTTCAACAGTTCTAATTTTATGGCTTGCATTGCCATTCTATATATCACCAACGTTACTGTAACTGGCCTGTACGAGCTCGTCTTATCCTTATCTCCTTTGCCTTTGTAGATGAGATTCATCTTGCTTTCACGCCATCCAACGGGAATTTTCTTTGTTCTAATCACTTGCTGTATGGCATTAGTCAGCAGTGCCTTGCTTTTTGGACCGAGGTTTTTGATTAGTTATATTGGGATTTCATCGGGTCCTGCTGCCATGTTGTTAGGGACATTTTCTGCTGCCTTTTTCCAATAAAAGCTTTCTATGCTAAATTTTGATATCTCTGGCCTCTCTGCTGTTGCTGGATCTGTTGTCTGAACTACGCTTTTTCTCGTGCCGAAGTTATCCCTAATAACATCTGTGATGTACCGTAGCGCATCGTCTCCTTCGTAGATGTTACCATCTTCACCCCGTATAGCCGTTTGCGAGTTTTTAGTTGGAGCTCCGAGTGCTTTTATATGGTTCCAGAATCTTTTTGGAGCGCCTTTGTCTCTTTTGTGAATGTTATGCACCCAACGTTCACTTGCGCATTTAATTTTCTCTTGCACGAGCTCACTTGCAACCCTTTTCTTTTCTCGGTATGTATTCCATCTAAGGAGTACCTCTTCTTGTAATCCCAACTTTTTGGCTTCTCGATGAGCCCTAGATGCCTCTTTACGCTCTTCTATAGCTTGTTTAATTTCCTTGTTCCACCACTTACGTGGTTTCCTCTTTCTAATCCAACAATTGTTTTGCCGTGTCCGCCTTATTTCATGCTGCATAACATCCACAAGTTCCTTATATTCCCAGACTGCTGTAGGAAAAGCCTCAATTTTCTTCTCTATGTTGTTTGCGATCTTTGTTATTTGTTCGTCATTCATTTTTAAAAATTCTGAGGCTATTGATTCATGTTCTGCGCTGGTATCTCGCCCAAACTTTAATGCTAAACGTCTATGATTGCTTCCGAGGCTATTTTTTCCATTTTCGTCTATTATCATTTGGTCTAGTTGTTCGTAGACCATTCCTGAGACTAAGGCGTAGTCGATACATGACTGCCTGTTTCTACATTGCCACGTTACCTGTCCATGACACTTATTCTCCCTGTTAACTACTTATAAGGTTCTGTTCATCACACAGATCCAGCACTAGAGAGCCGTTGTAATCAGTATATCCGTCTAAATCGTCCATGTGTGCGTTCATAGCTCCCACTAATCTCACCTGGCCCGATTTACTGAACTCATTAATATCGCTTCTAATGCAATCAACCAATTCCTTATTTTTTTCTCTGCTATCACTACCTGTCCATAGGTAAGCTACTCCCAGCCACGTCTTTTTACCTTGCCATGTGCCGCTAATCCATAAATGCTCTTGCATGTCTCGTTTACCCTTCGCCACTTCAGACCTCGCCTAATTAGTATGCCTACGCCTCCGCCTTTCCTTGACCCGGTCATTCTGTTGCACCCTTCCCATACAAAATTGTCAATAACAGGCGGCTGCTCCCAATCTCGTAGATGCGTTTTGGTCAAGGCATACACACTAATCGCTTCATCATTCAGCTGCGTTTGAATTTTCAGCCATTTTTCCTGCTTGCGAATGTTTAATCCATTCTCCTTGCTTGAAAAAGGAAAGGTTGAAGCCAAGTCCGCTCCTCTATAATCTTTTCTCTAATCCTTGTAAATACAGCATGAACAACAGAGATGACAGAGGGCACGCCTGCCTCAGCCCCTGCTGTATCTCTATAGGCCCAAATACCTTGTTTTCCCATTTTATAAGTGCCTTGTTACTTTTATTGCGATAGCAATTATATGGACACTCGAAAGCAGATTTCTGCCGTCGGCCGTCGACGTCGCCTTGAGGTTCCGTATGATGTCAACGGCGATGAAATCGTCGCCGCGCTCCGGACGCTGTATGTGCGAGTGAAAGGGCGCGAGGGACGCGCGCTTTCACGGGGAGCGAACGCACGTCGGAGAGCAAACGTGCGTTCTGCGCCGTGCTACCTGAAGGGCTGCAGAATTAAGCATCTCTTTCCTCGTTTTTATACATAGAGAGCAAACGCAACTTTTTCCGTCATGGAAAGGCTGTGGGGGGACGGAAGGGAGGGAGGGGAGGCGACGTTTAGCTGCGGCACCCAATACGTATTTATATAAAAACGCCGATGGCGTCGACAACAGTTCTGCATGTTTCTGGTGCTGCTGCATGTCCAAGTTTATACAGCTGATAAAACTACTATCCTTACTCTGTATAGCTCTCTACTAATTTGCTATCGCAATTGGTGCTTCGCCTTTCGGGTGAAACTGCAACAAATTTTATAGATATCTTTTAAAAGATTACTTCCTCCATCTTCCACATCTAGAGTGCTCAGTATGTCCCATATATCCTTTTGGATTACACTGTCATAGGCTCCCTTGATATCCAGAAATGTGAGCCATAGGGGCCGGTGTTCCTTTTCTGCTATTTCAATACACTGCGTCAATGAGAACAGATTATCTTCTAACCTTCTTTGTTTCCGGAACCCATTTTGTAGTTCCCCCAGCACCTCCTCGCTTTCCACCCATGCCTGCAGTCTGTCCTTTATAATCTGCATCACCACCCTGTAAACCACTGACGTCACTGTTATGGGACGGTAGTTGTTTATGTCGGCTTTGTCCCCCTTTCCCTTATATATCATGCTCATCCTGCTCAGTCTCCACCCGTCGGGGGCTTTACCATCCATTATCATTTTGCTCACTGCCTCTCTTAATGCTTTCTTAGATTTTGGGCCCAATGTCTTTATTAACATAATTGGGATGCCATCAGGACCTGTCGACATGCTACTAGGAACCCTCTTCTCTGCCCTTTCCCATTCGCTTTGTTCAAGTGGAGCCACTGCACTAACTAGTCTATCCTCACCTGATTGAGCACATGCTACGTTTCATTCTTTAAATTTTTCTGTCATCATTGTTCTTACATGTCCCATTGCCTCATCTCTGTCTAGCCGAACACCTTGAGCTGTAACTATAAACCTCTGCTCTAGGCTAGTCTTATTACTCAAGGAGTTGAGATGTTTCCATAATTTCTTCGCTGCTTTTCTATCCTTTTTGTTTACTTCTGACAACCATTCCCTGTCTTCTAATCTTCTCATTGATCAAATGGGATGCTTCCTTTGTACAGTTTAAGAAGCTATTCCATTTTCTATCGACATCAGCTTCTGGTTCACCCCTCCGCTTTGAATATCTGTGTTCCCTGGATGCTTCCTGACGTTTCTCTATGGCCTTCTTAACCTCCTCATCCCACCAGCTCTTGGGTTTACGTCTTCTGTTCCCTTTTGGCCTGACTCGTACCTTAGCAAGCTCTAGCTCAAATAGCCCTGTTAAATTTGCATATCTCCATTCTGTTTTTGTATCCTTTGAAATTACTTCCTCATCCTGTCCTGGTCCAGTACAGCAGTGCCGCGGCGCGGGAGTTCGCACAAAAAGGTCCCCGCTCCTCCCATGCATTCGCGCGGCGCTTTGGACACTCTCCTGTATTCTAGGTCACTCTGCCGAGGGCTCCGTGGTCGCTGTGCATGCGTGAGGTGAGAGAATCTGAGAAAGGAGAACAACTCTCTTTTGCCGGATGTGACGTCACATTGTTGTTCGTTTTTTTTTTTTTTTGCTTTTTGAAATAGCTACTCTCGAACGTAGAATAGATTATTCATGAATGTCGGGTGTCGGCTGCACCTAAAGGCTGCACCACGCTCTGCGCGCGCTTTTGTGCATGTCGGAAAGACCCAAGCGTGCACGATATTCTTGCGAGTGCAGTTTCGTGGGCTTGGACTTCGTGACATTTGCTTTCACCATATGTGAATTAATGGCTTGCCGACAGGTCAACCGCCGCTGTACTTCGGTGAATACATTGTTTTTCGTGATCCTGAAATAGCAAATGGCGCATCGCTGCGTTGGCGCGGCTTCAATCGAGTGCGGTTGCTGCGCATAGCAGGTGATTTAATTGCACAAATACATGCTACATTAGTGATGTAAATAGTGAAAAACTTAGGCTGTGACCCTTACTACCGTCAATCACTCGGTTACCATATGTTTCGCTGTTATCCACTGCACATTTCTTCATATCCAATAACGATCTGCTTCAAATATCGACGAAGTGTCTGTTGATCGTGCAGCTTATTGTTTTTTTTTCAGTTGGCCTTTTTTTTTTCGCTTACGACTCGCGATGGGCAGCAGCAGCGTTACGTCCATGAAAGCATTGTTTTCGAGAAAACCTTTTCAAATTAAGTTTTCACTCATGCCACGAGATAGCAAATTTCAGTGTTACATTAGCCGCTATATTCTTCAATTTCATGTGACCTAGATTTAAGCTACCTTGGGTTGTATTTACACGCCGAGGCTTTTAGCAAAAATAGTTGTCAGCTGCAAATCAAAGCGGTGTGCCACTTTTTGGATGTTGTGAAATTGATTATATTTTCCCCTAGTCATGCTTAACTACTTACAGGTCACATGCTTGGACTTCTGAAGGAGTACTTGAAAGGTTTTCCTTCCACCCCAGTATTGTAACTGATGCCTGTCAGAGGTATGAGAGTGGTATTTGCTCTGCAGCACTGCCATGAGTTCAAGTCAAGATCCAGATGTGTCTCATGTAATAACTGTGCTGTCATGACTCGGTGGCACAACGGTAGCATACCTGACTCGAGAGCAACCTTCTCAAACATTTTAACTAAAATTAACTTAATTCTGGTGTTCTACAAGTCACAACCGTGCTTGCGGAATCTGGCTTAATTTTGATAGCCTGAGGTATTTTATAGTGCACCCAATCCACACATGCGTTCTTAATTGTATTCCGCCCCCATCCGAATGAGAATTGTGCTGCTGAGGTCGCCACGGCCAGGATCGAACACGCGACCTCAGCAGCACAATGCTTCTCAGACATTTCTTTGCATTCAGCACAAAATGAGTCTGCTCTACAAACTTTTCTACTGACACTTCTCAGGGAACATGGAGCATCACCCTCACCTTCCAAGTGGCTCCTCCCATCACACATCAAATGTGCACCAAGAAAGAAAGGCCAATGTTATGGTGCAGAGAGGCCTTGACATGCTCGGCATTCAATAGCACAATAACGGCATGGCTTACTCGCAAACTGGAGCATGCATCATTTGCTTGTGATCTACCATGCCATGATGTCGCGAAATCATGGAGCCACACTGCCTTTGGCATTTTTAAATGTTCGCATTAAGGATAATATATTTCTTGCGCACAGAAGCAATATAAAGTTTCATAGTGTAATTAACTAACTTACAGCTACACACGCATAAGAAAAAGATTGTGCCAGGACTACTTAAACTCTGCAATGTTTAAATGAGCTTGGCCCATTCTTGCAATATTACTCATTTCAGATGAATGCAGGTCACTCATTACAGTTATGCCAGCTTTAGTACTTTTTTATACTTTTTAGACATGAAATGTTTGCCTCAGTTTTATACGGCGATCATAGATAGCCACACCACGTTGGTAGAATAATTCAGAAGTAAATTTTAGTAAAAGCATCACTTATGCCCAGGCTTAGACTATGCCAGTGTAATTTGTGATTCTCATCAGCAATACCAAATCAATAAACTTGAACGTGTTCAGAAATTGGCAGCAAGATTTATTTACTCTTCTATCGACGAATGCAATCTGCAACAGCCCTGCTAACAACGGCAGGACTGCAAGCGGTAAATGTCTGGAGAAAAATAGCCTGCCTAAAGTTCCGTTATCAGTTGAATGGTAAATTTAACTTAACTCACCTGCTCCCAGCTGGAAGAATGTTTTTTTACCCTATAACTCACAAGTTGATGTGTACAAATATTCATTTCTTGTTCACACTATAGCTATGTATTTCGAAATAACCTTGTTCCTGAAGTTTTCAATGGTGTTGATGGCTTGACTTTTTTCTAAGGGAATTTGAAGTTTTATTTTTTCTAAGTTGTAATAGTTTTTTTTTTTTCTTGTGATGTTTATTTTTATCGATGACAGATTTTACTCTATTGTACATGCACATCCCACCCTGCAACAGCCCGTATGGGCTTACAGTATTCTAAATAATAAAGTAAAATGGGGTTGCTCCATGTTGAGGTCTACAAGCATGGCATTGTAAATGGGTGCCAGAATTAGCAGCTTTTCAAGGTATTTTTCTGCACCATGCAAAGTCCAATTATTGTGCCCCTCTCCACTCTCGCTGGTAAAACCTGCTGGTGAACAAGGGACTTTCAAGGTATGCTGTGCTGTTCCTAAAATGTCGCATGAGGCGGCCATCTGTTTTGCCTACAGGACAAAAAGTTCTTCGCCAGGAGTGCATCAAACATGCAGCAATAGCTGTCAATTGTGCTACTGAAGTTCTAGAGATGAACTGTAGTTTTGCTCTCAGGTTGAAAAATACAGCAATGCTGTAGCAAGCAGTGTGGTGAAAGCTGTTGCAGGGCTCTTCCAAGGCATAGCCAGCACTGCAAGTACATACTTTGCACACACAAGAGGCTTTAGCAATAATACTTTCAGTAAATTGCATTTGTGTGGCTTTCAAACGGTAAGCTGGGCAGAGCAGTTCCCCCCTCTACCTCCTTCTCCACTCCTTTCCCACACTCTCACGCAAACATCAACGCAACAACCCACTCCGCAACCCATGTCAGTCGACACACAGCATCGCCTTCACAACCCACCACCTACGGTCCGCACAGACTACTGCACACGAGAGGCGTTAAACGAAATGGCAATTTCACTAAGGAAAGAATTCGCCGCTATGATGCAGGTAGAAATGCAGAAAATGAAGGATGGCATTATGGCCGAACTAACAGCTCCGCTCCAACAGCTAATCCAACAGGCCCTGCAACCTGCCGTCCAGCAGATAGTAACAGACGTTAAACAACAGATAGCGGCTGTCCTTGGCCAACTCCCTATTGCTCCTCCTGCACCCAAACGTGCGTTGTCTCCCACACGTACGCGACACACAACGAACACATCCTTACACCCGCCCATCCCGTTTGCTGTCACCGTCTCAAAAAACCGCCCCACCAACCACAGCTACAGCAATCCCACTTCCCGCCACCCTCCACCAAGATTTAGAGCCGTCAGAAGTGCCTCCGTGTAGCAACGAGGCCCCAGTATTGGATGATCATGGCCAGAAACCATAAGTCAACGCGTGCATCCCCCGAACTCCTACACGTATGGCAGTGGAATTGCAGGGGCTACCGTAGGAAACGTGGAGCTCTAACGCAATTTATTGCTACACAGCCGAATTCTCCTGATGTAATAGCGTTACAAGAAGTGCAATGTACACCTACACTTCCCGGCTACCATACATACACGGACGTAACAAACAATACACCGCATCGTACAGCTACATTAGTTTCTAAACATATCACCGTCATCGAACACACCCTCCCAAGCTCCTCCATCTCGCATGTACTTCTCGAATTGGTCCCGTGCTCTCGCTCCAATAGCAGCCTGTACATGCTTAACATCTACAGTGCACCGAACGCAAGGCAGGACGACTTTGGTCATCTATTCGCACAACTATGCAAACAGGGTAAACATACTATATTGATTGTAGGCGACTTCAATGCCCCCCATACGGCCTGGGGATATGCCACGGAAACACCCAAAGGCCGCCGACTTGCTAAAGCTCTCGCAGTTCATCGCATGACCCTGCTGACGGAACCTGATCAACCCACTCGATTAGGTAATAGCGTCAGCAGGGACACATGCCCCGATCTTACGTTAGTCAGAGGGGTTAGTCACCACTCTTGGTGCAACCTCATGGTGAATCTGGGCAGCGATCATCATATATTAGCTACAGAGCTTCAGGTAGCAGCCACGCACGCCCCAGAACGTATCATAAAGATAACAAATTGGGATGCATTTAGGCGTAACCGAACATTCACTACCCCTCAAGACTCTCCCTTCCTTGAGGCTTGGATGAAGCAGCTCCAGTCCGATTTGAAAACAGCAACGAAATGCATCACTGCGACGACGGAGACGCCGGATGTGGATCGGCATCTGCTCCACCTCTGGGACGCCCACAGGGGCTTGACACGGCAGTGGTGGTGGCAGAAGCATAACCGAAAACTTCGTCTCCGCATCGCCAACCTAGCCGCGGAGGCAAATGACTACGCGAACACCCTCACTAGTAACAATTGGCATAACTTCTGCGATCGCCTGAACGGCACACTAAGCACACCTCGAACGTGGCGTATACTCCACGCATTGTTAAATCCCACGCAAACAAAAACACACACTGCTAACACAATCTGCACCATCCTCCACAAATCAGGGCTCGACGATACCACCCTACTGCGCACCTTACAGCAACGCTACATAACCACGGGCGCCTGTCCCGCCTACCGTGATTATCCACAAGTACACAATACACCCCTAGATGTCAACATAACAGAAGCAGAGGTTAGGGCGGCCTTGCAGAACATTAAGCGTAATACAACACCCGGGGCTGATGGGATTACATACACACTTCTACGTAATTTAGATGACCAGGCCATCCAGCATTTAACTGCGTTTTACAACGAACACTGGAATAATGGCACGCTACCACAGGACTGGCGACACGCGGAGATCATATTTATTCCTAAGCCTGGCAAGCCACTATCCCTCCAGAATCTCCGACCTATATCTTTGACTTCATGTGTAGCTAAACTCTTCGAACACGTTGTACTCTCCTGACTCCAGCCATTTCTCGAAGACACTCACTTTTTTCCGGATACACTCTTCAGCTACCGTCCCGGTATTTCTACACAAGACATTCTGATACAACTTAAGGAGGACGTGTTGGATAGCCCCACTTCATATCAGGTAAGGGCAATCCTGGCCCTGGATCTCAAGGGGGCTTTTGACAACGTCTCCCACGACTTAATTCTCGACAATCTCGCTTCCTCCCAGTGCGGCGCACGTATCTACAATTACGTCAGGGCCTTTCTTTCTGACTGCACGGCCACTATTGGGATTGGAGACCTCCGGTCGGACGTTATAAGTCTTGCAGGCAGAGGAACGCCACAGGGCTCGGTCCTCTCTCCCACCCTGTTTAATGTGGCTATGGCTAAACTTCCCCCATTATTACACAAGATCCCCAACATCCAGCATGCCATTTACGCAGATGACATTACAATCTGGGCAACCAAAGGATCAGACGGAACCATTCAGGATGCTCTCCAGGAAGCTGCATTTGTTGTACAAGACTATGCTGCCACCGGGAGCCTTACGTGCTCAGTCGAAAAGTCAGAGTTGTTAGTGGTACACAAGCGGCGCCGCAGAACCGACGATTCTTCTGATATTTCACTGTTCCTTGATGGCCGTCCTATCCCTCAGGTACCTCGACTCCGCATTTTAGGCCTCCACATTCAGGCTGATGGCAAGGCCTCACACACTACGCACCTTCTGACTCAGCAGATAACACAAATTACACACATGATCCATCGCATCACCAATCGCAGGAGAGGCCTTCGCGAGAAGGATGTCCTCCGCATAGTACAAGCTCTCATAGTTAGTCAGCTCACCTATCACCTTCCCTATCATAATCTCACGCTTGCTCAAACTGAAAAGATGGACGTCCTTCTACGGACGGTGGTGAAGGCGGCTCTCGGCTTGCCTCCACACGCTTCTACACGACGCCTTCTTCAGCTTGGTGTCCACAACACCATAACCGAACTGCTCGAGGCCCAGCACAACAGTCAGCTCCAGCGTCTTAGGCAAACCCGTCAGGGTTGCGCCATCCTCTCTCGTCTTGGCTACCCCACTCCTGAAAAACCCACACAAGTACCGCAACATAAACTCGCTCCTAATATTCACGCTCTCATTAATGTGGCTCCGATTCCACGCAACATGAATCCCCACCGCCATGCTGGCCGTCGACGTGCCCGAGTTCAGGCCATGACGACGCACCGACAGAACCACTAAACTACAACGCAATGCTGGAGTACTACCGACAGAGACGTTATACGTATCCTCCTCCCCATCCTTCACTTAACAGAGCAGATGCCGTCGCTTGGTGGCAACTGCAGACTCATTCATTCCCTTGCCTCTATATGCTGCATCTCTTTCATCCCACTCTATACCCTTCCTACTGCCCCTACTGTGGATCCGAACCAACAGTCTATCATTCCACGTGGGAATGCTCTAGTCCACGGGGCGTTCCTCCTATCCCCAACCCCACCAGCAGTGCAGCACCAGCAGACTCCCTCTTGGGAGTCTGCACTGCTCAGCTTAGGCCGGCAGGAACAGCAACACCTGGTCCAGCGGGCTCGCAGGGTCGTGCAAGGCAATGGAGCCCGGGACTGAGGGCCCCACCCAACGACGAAGAATTACCTTTCCTTTGTGAATAAATGTTTATTCTCTCTCTCTGTGCGGCTTTACTCTGTTTTTAATACTGGCAGGTTTTAAAATCCGTGAGAAAAGGTAGGTGTTTTTCTTTTAATTTGCTTATGCACAAGAAAGTGTGTGTGCATGGAAGGGGTTAAGGCTCCTTTATCAAGCCACAATGCTTCCTGGCATGATGAAGCGAAGCCTTGTGCATTTGTCTGCAGCCACTCACTGCGCTTTCAAGCACACAATCAGAACAGAGAGCACAGGAAAACACACAAGCAGTAAATTCAGCAATTTATTTGAAACAAATGCAGTTTTATTTTACAGAATGACCACATTCCCAAAAAGCAACCACGTGCTATGCACATAATACAGCCAACTTAGGTTAATTCAGCAGCTGTTAATGTGTCCTACCTTTATATGTTCAAATGTTTCAAGTCTCAAAGCGTGCCCCTGCTTTGTAACTTGTCCTTTAACTTGAACAAATGCTAAATTTAGCACCATTACCACATTGATAGAAGAAAACTACATATTAAAATGGCAACTCCTTGTTGAACAGAAAAGTGTATACAGTAGACTTCCGTTAATCCAACTCCGGTTAATTCGATCCTGACCAAAGATCTTGGCCAGCACCCATGCACTTCTATGGCCCTAAACATTTGTTATTTTGATGCTAAAATTGGCATTCGCCAGATAATCCGAACTTGACCAAGCTACAGGCATGCACCTGACCCCAATAACGACCCCTTTTAGTGGCAGCGTCTGTCTCGGCAGCGCTTAGGGGACAGTGAATGCATTAAACAAACGTTAAAGGGAAACTGAGACATCCACCCAAATGTAGCAATTGCTACAAATAAAACCCAACCGGGTTCCTCGAAAGAAAGCCTCGCAGTTGAAGAAAAATTCATCCTGGTCCGGGACTCGAACCCGGGACCACCGTCTTTCCGGGGCAGCCGCTCTACCATCTGAGCTAACCAGGCGGCTAGCAGATGGCAGGGCGAAGTCAAATTTGTCGACAACTCGAAGCAAAGGCCATCTGCCATGCGTGAGTGCGAGTGCGTGGAGGTGAGTGCGAGGGAGTGCCAGTAAGTGTTGGTGCAGGTGAGTGCGAGTGCGCGCCTGTGAGTGTGAGTGAGTGCGAGGATGAGTGAGCGCCAGCGAGTGCGAGTGAGCGCCAGTGAGTGTGAGTGAAAGTGAGTGCGAGTGAGTGTCAGTGAGTGCGAGTGAGCGCCAGTGAGTGTGAGTGGGAGTGCGTGTCAGTGAGTGTGAGTGGAGGTGAGTGCGAGTGAGCGCCAGTAATTGTGAGTGGAAGTGAGTGCGAGTGAGTGTCAGTAAGTGTGAGTGGAGGTGAGTGAGAGTGAGCGCCAGTGAGTGTGAGTGGAGGTGAGCGTGAACGTGAGTGATTGCGGAGCCTGGAAAAAATTATGGTGAGTGAGTATTCTCCCACACTGCCGACCTATGCTAGCCGCAGACTCGAGGAGTTGACACTCGATGTGCTTGGTCGCGAATTCCAAAAGATCGAGTGCAGAAAGGCTTATCTGCGTGTCCGATCGAGGATTCCATGTGCGAAGCTTGGTCACGAAGTCTGCGGAGGGTGGCCACACTATTGCGATGTCCGCGTGGCGCCCAAGGCAAAGGTGGCGCTTTGGCACAAGTTGCACTTCGGTGTGCGCAGCAAGGCGCAGACGAGTAGAATTGCATCAAAATGACGCAAATGGCGCAGTTGGATTACCACTGTGTACAAGAACTGAACAAAGCTAGCATTTGGAGGCTCCAGCACCACTTGGACACACACTAGACCAGCTTGCTTGTCAAAAAAAGCTGATCAAACGCAAATAATCAAGCATGAGGAGTCTTCATACTCCTTCACCTGACAAGCTACTACTTTCCCATATAGTATGGGCATCACTGTGGGTAGTATTGACACCAAGTCTCTATAAATAAATTTTTTTGCGTGATCAGACTTACAAAATTTCGGAACTAAGAACGAGATGCATATCTTGTTTTTACTCAGTACTTGTACTAAAACATAACATTGCTAATTATTACTTTTATTCATGTTCCTTGAGGTGCTTCTTTGAAATTTCACAAATATTTTCACAAATTATCGAAGCAATTATTAAAGCTATATATATGAATTCAGAACACCAGTGATCAGGCTATAATTTTATCTATCGTAGCATAGACGGAAAGTTTTCATTTTCCCGGGGGGGGCTGGGGCCCGACCAGCTTGCCTAAGCGGTCATATATATATATATATATATATATATATAGTTCGATTTCATAACCTGAGTCCCCTCGTATCACAAAGAGACTCGCGTCTCTCGGATGAGCCATGCGAAAAGCCGATTAAGTTATTCACGTTAGGGAGATATGTGTGTTTTGTGCCTATAAGTCGCACAACTACACATAAATGAAAACAGCCAAGTAACGATTTGTGAAAGTTTTAATATACAAAGACGCAGTCAAGAAATATTTTCCTGACTAAAGGTCAGTTGAAAAGATAAGACATAACATATATAAAACATACACAATATATAACAATTTCTGTACAAAACTTATGACTACAATTATTAGCATAAAACAACGTGACTCCATGACACAATACTTTATTTACTTGTCAAAGCATGCCTTATGCCACTGGTTTCATTTATTTCCCGGCGGCGGAATAAATGATTATAGAGTAATAAATTATCAGGCGCAGAAATACACAGTCATATTAATAAATAAATAAGACACAACGATATCTCAACAGTGGGAAAGGGCACAAGAGGAAGTAGTAAAAGCGTGGAATGCGTTTTTGAGCAGCTAATGCAGCATATGACAAATAAATATTAATAAGGAAAAAGCACAGCATAGACTGGGAAGCTTTAGAAATAGCGCAACGAAGCGTCTTTGCGTACCCAAAAGGCCTCACCCTACTTGCCCTGTCATGCACCCCGTTTTCGTTCCTGGAAATAACTTTTTGCTTTGTTTTCTTAGACAAATGGTTAGCTTTAACTTGTGAGTTGGCAACCTTTTCTTTCCTATTAAAGACATCATTTCGTTGTCTGATGGGATGGTTTCACCTTTAGGGAAAATGTGTTCTTTTAGGCACTTGTTCTAGCAATGAAGTCATCGGCAATTTTATTTAAATTGATTTTGCGGGAGAGTTCTTTGTGAGTGTGCAAAATGGGCCAGATGGTTAAAACAGGCTTGTCCAGTCGTCGACCGCAGGTACGTTTTCAGTTGCCGAAGACAAGAAAAGGACCTCTCGGATGTGCTTGACGAGACCGGTATGGTCAACGCAATTTTTGTTAGCTTGGCCATTTCCGGAAAAAGGTTTCGCAGGTGTTCGTCCTTCTCCCCCGAAAACATCTGCACAACGTCCTCGAATGTGTGCAATGGTGCCGACTTTTGTTGGCTTACGATGTCAATGAGCATGTCTCTGTGCAAAATCAGCCGTCCTCGTTCAAGGTCGTCACCGTAGAACTTTGTTATGTATGCTTCGTCTTGCTTTCCTGTGGCAAACTGCTGAATGTGTGACATATGCTGCCACATCTCAGGTGGATATCTGTCGCTTAACGAGGACAGTACAGTGTCAAGTACTTCGTAGTACCTCTGGCGGTACATGTCCTCCGCTGATGTGAACACGTGAGCTGATCGAGGAACCTTCTTGATAGCGGTGTGGAGTTTTCTTTCGCCTAGCAGCTGGAACACACGGGTCCTCAACTCCTACTTTTCCTGCCTCTGCCAACAACTCCTCCCAAACCAAGGGAAAACTGCCTCAGTTCAGCGACGCTTGCAGTGACGGATTTCACCATTTTCTCCGCTTGGTCAAACCTGAGCGTTCTTTTTTGTAAGGCGGTATTCAGTGCTTCCATTCGTGAAAACACTTTTGTCAGAAGCGTCAACATGAAAAACGATTCAAACTTGAACAGCATCCTTAAAAATTCGCTGGCTTCCACACCGGCCTCAGTTCACTCTTCGGATGCTGTTTCAAAGAAAAACGTTATGAGACTGCTATAATTTGAAAGAACTGATCGCAGTGATGAAGCCTTTAGCGTCCACCTCGTCGGGCAGAATTTTCGCAAGTTCACATCCTCTTCTACCTGAATCTGTTGAAAAGAAGCAACGCGCTTTGGAGAGCAGGTCACGAAGTTTATCAGTTCAGTGACGGCGTAAAGAAAATCACGGCACATGTCTACTTTCTGGCCGACATCATGCAAAACTAAATTCAGGATGTTCGCTAGACAGTGTACATAAAGCGCGAGGTTCCTGTTCTTGCATGAGAGCTTGTACTCCTCGGTGCTTTCCTCTCATGTTTGCCGCACCATCATAGCACTCCACAGAACAGCTCCTCTACTTCCAGGCTTTCTTTGACCACCCGAAAACAAACTGAAAGTTGTTCTTTGACAGAAATGTCTGCTGTCTCGTCCATAACGACAGCGTAGTGCTCTGCCGCACGAACTTCGTCTGTGAGTGAACGAAGGATGTCATGTGCCATGAGTTCCACCATCTCGTTTAAAATCTGGTGAGAAATCCATTTGTATTTTGTTCTTAAAATCCATGATCGCAATGAAGGAATATCATTAGCCCGGAGTTCCAGCAGCTGCCTCAAATTACTCTCTGTGTCTTCGTGGCCACATATTGCTAAGCCTTGGGTCGACAGGTACAGTAGTGACGACAGTGTTTCTAGGAGAGCCTGTCGGGCGTCGTCCATTTCTTTCGCCTTTCCCTTGGCACAAGCATATGCGACATTCGCGCTGCCTTTTGCAGCTACGACGGCATTACATGCCTCCTTATGAAAATTAGACCTCTCATGGGATTTAAATCTGTCAATTGCCTTTTTCCAGTTTGAGAAACCATTTTTCACAAATGTCAGGTAAGAATCCTTGTCTTGGGAAGTGTTAGGGAGCGGCAGTTTCATCTCTGATGCTGTGCAACAGGTCTCGCAAAACGCCTTGTCACTGTGGACATTGTAAGATAACCACTTGTAGGTACTTTTCCAGGTAGGCTGGAAGCGCCGCCCTTGTTTTTCTGTAGATGGTGCATCAGAAACCTCGCCGATGGATCGAATTTTGGAAGGACCGGCTTCTGCAGTGCACACAGAGCTTGGTGTGCTATGTCATCAGCGCGCGGTGGAGCTTCAGCGACTGAACTGGAAATGCTGGATGAGGGACGGCTCTCCTCGCAGTCTTCACCGGGGGCTTTCCGTTTCCTGATCAGATATTTTTCCATTGCTTTTGAACAGTCTGCAAGGGCAATGAATAACATTCTGAATAGACGCTCGCATACACATACAAAGTTTGGTATAATATTCATATTCAGAGTTGGTCAAGCGCGTAGGAACCCTGTTCAATTTTTAAAAAGGCAAAAAAATCTTGACCATTTCTGGAAGCATGAATAATTATCCCGCGGTAAAAAACCCCAATTTTCAAAAAAAAAAAAAAAAAAAAAAACAGGATTTGCCAAGTCTGAATGACGGCGCCGCCTGTGGCAATGAGCTGTAAAAATTTTCGGCTACCCATAATATCATTTAGTGCGTGCTGCAATAAAGGTATGCGTCTTCTTGAAATTAGAAATACATTTCTTCAGAATATGGGCCGACCAGCATGCGAATAATTTTATACCCTCACGTGGCAACGAATATGGGACGATCAACCTACATTTGTCTGTCACGATGTACTATCACGTACTATACGTACTATACGTACTATCACGATGAAAAGAAATGCGAACAGCGGAGCGCGTGGCCGAAGCATAACAAGCCTGAAGGTATAGGGCGCACCGTCCAGTTATCACCATTGACAGGCGCGCAAGTCCGGTTTGATCATCCTGTGCGATGATGCACCCCCTATACTGCGATATTTTTGTTTGCGCTGTCAAATTTGCGATGTCATAGTTACTGCGCCATCAACTTTTCTCTTTTTGAAATAAAAAAGAAGCAGAACACAAACAAATATATCACAGTATAATCATTGGTCGCGAATAACCAGACACTTGTGATCTCTGCAGCTACATTATTATTGCCACCAAACAAAAATATAAAGCAGATAAGACGTTTCATGTAAAAAGAAGATGCAGGCGCTATATTTGTGAACTACATGCACACGTAATGATATTTTAATTCTTTGAGCGCACTGCCGCACGACGGTGGCATAAGATAACACGCTCTATCTCCTGTTCCTAGTCCCTTAAAGTGCCACTGGGCCATGATTGCCCCGTTAGATCTCTCACAGGCGTGCAGACGGTGCAGTTACTTTGTTTACAGGCGCCGTGACACCGCGGTACATTAAACCGCAGTTGGCGTGTTTCTTTTGCCAAGAGCCGCGAAAACTAATTGTTTCGATGAGCAATGCGCCAAGCGAATATGCAGCTTGCTTTTTCTTACGCCTGAGTGTCTACCCACTTTCGTTGCTGGCGCTCGCATGCGCGTTTTACCTTTCGTCATGGCAATGTGTGCTGGCTTCACTGCGATGGAGCTCGGGCTCATAATTTGACACAGGAATGACTTTTCGGGCGCGGGAGCGGCATGAGGACACTGAACAAAGTGTCACATGTTAAAGAACTACCACAAAGGTGCAGATCACGGCTGTTGTGAAAATAGAAATAAGTTGTGTGGCTGTTAGCATGTTCGTGAATACGTTGTGCAGCATGACCATACATTTTGGAATACATTATTCAAACTACATACAAAGCCATTTTGTCAATCTATTGCCACTTGAGCAAACTGTTGCTATTTTTAAAGGCTATTCTCTCAATTTCTTAAACTGGAATAATAGACCTGCCACTGGGAACCAATTTTGCGAGAACGAATAATGCTCAAAGGCCGATTCTCTACGTGATCAAGCATTCCGCGCCTACACGATCCTTACATAAACACAGTAGTTGTCTTACACAGTAATTGCCTTACACAATCAAAGCCACGCACGTTCACTTTTCACTTGTTCCTGAAGGTTCCCTCACTGCCTCCTCGGCTCATATTAGCGCATGATAAGTTTTGCCAACTGAATACCTCGTACATGCCTTATTGTAGGAGCACTCTCTCTGTAAGACTGCCGTCCTGGTACAGAACGGCTCAGAACTATGTGATAGCTCCCACTTTTTCCTTTTATTAAAACTTACCGCCACGCAATGTTCATAAAGACGCACCCCTCCATTAGAACGAGATCGAACAATTTTCCGAATTAGTCAGCGCCGACCACTTTTGGTCAATCTGGGTGGCTTAAGCGCGGGCACTTGCGCTCCTGCTGACGTGGTAGCCGACTTTGATGCCGCCAGATGCACAAGGCTGCCATAAAGAACCATGTACGATCGCGCGCGTATAGTATTATAGTTAACGCAAGTCAAAGTATCATGACGATGCACTTCACATTGCTTTCGTGCTGATGACGCTTACTGCGACAGTGAACCTCTACTAAAGACGTCGAGTATTCGAAGGGGTATGCGTTAATAATGGAAGACTTCACTCACTTGTTTGGACCGATCAGGTCGCAGACGTCAGTTGTCAACTTGTCTGCATGGGCAGGCACTCGCTTAATTTCACAAGTGAGACGAGTGAGGCGCATCCAAAGGGTCTGGACACGATGGTACTACCTCGTTGAAAAACCAGCGAGCTTTTTAAAGTCCTCTACATTTCCAAAGTTGTGAGCATGAAAACCACAACGGACACAATGGCGCTTCGCTTGGTTCTCCTATCTCGGATTCACCACCTGCTCAAACGCGAAGGTGCCTCCTGCTAATGCTCACAAGACATCACTATAGACAGCACAGTGGCAGCGCGCTAAGCTTAGGGTTCTTGCAAGGCTCAGAGGAGAAGGCAGCGGCGCATGCGCAGAGTACAAGTCTTGAACGCGCAGTCACTTTATCGATAAAGCGTGCGCTTTCAAAAAGGGGGGGGCCAAGCGCGGCGCATATCTGCTAGTTTGTAGTGACTGCGGCTGTCCGTGCACCTGGGGAGTACTACATAGGCGGGTCGCGCGCTTTATTTTGGCGGTAATCTGCACGCGGTATCTTGAAAGCGATCTGCAGACGGCTAATACCTTTGTACGCGCTGTGTTTTTGCCACTCAGTTTCCGTTGAAGCGATAGACAGTACGAAGATCAGTGCTTGCTGCTGCTGGTGCCGCACTTTCATACGCCAGCATTTTGACGGTTAGTGTCAGAGGTCATCGAGTGTGCTGTGTTCATGTTTGCTTGGGCACGCTGACAACATGCTTGATAATTCAGTTAGTAAGCAAATGTTTGCAAGTTTATATGGCCGATAAAACTACTATCCTCACTTCATATAGCTGTCTACTAATTTTCTATTGCAATCAATGCTTCGCCGTTCGGGCGACACTGCGCCTCTTTCTTTTTTTCTTCTTTTTACCTTTAGTGCGAGTATAAGCGCTGCTGCGTATGGCGGCTATTGATTCTGATTGCGAGTGAATCCAGCTTAGCTTCACTTCGGTTACTGAATAAATTATTTTTATTTATGACCGCTGCAGGCATGTGGGGATGTTTCCATCCCTAATAAATGTTGTAAATTACTAGAACAGTTTTTGGTTGTTGTTTTTTTCGTGAGTTGTTAGCATTGCCTACTGGAAACAGTAGCAATACTCAGACACACAACATTCATGTGCATTTCACACGCCGCTGATAAAAGACTCTGCTGAAGGGGCCACTGAAGACTGCAGGTTTTTCTTTTTCAGGGTCAAAAAAAGCACGCAAAGCAATTTGAAGAGAGGTGAACATTCTTCTTCTTTTGGGGGTTTTACGTGCCAAAACCAGTTCTGATTATGAGACACGCCGTAGTGGAGGGCTCCGGATTAATTTTAATCACCTGGGGTTGTTTAACGTGCAGTAAAACGCAAGCACATGGGCGTTTTTGCATTTTGCCTCCATCGAAATACGGCCGCCGCGGCCGGGATTCGATCCCGCGATCTCGTGTTCAGCAGCGCAACGACTGAGCCACCGCGGCGGGTGAGAAGTGAACATCATCATCATCATCATCCTATATTTTATGTCCACTGCAGGACGAAGGCCTCTCCCTGCGATCTCCAATTATCCCTGTATTCCAAGCGTATTCCAACTTGCAGGCACAAGTAGGAATACGCTAGCGCAAGGCAGGGGTAATTGGAGGTGAACATAGAGCAACGTATTCATTCTCCAGGCATAAATTATCCTTACAATTAGAAATAATTGTTACTTGGCTAAATCCTTCTCTTTAAACATGTAACAAACTTATTTCTGTGTATATATTTAAATATATTGTGTGTGTGTGTGTGTGTAGTGTTCACAGTCGAAATTAAAAAAAAAAAAGAATTTTTGAAGTGAGAAAAAATGCTTATGAGGTAGCCGCCGCTGGCGCTTCTAATGCGCTTGTCGTCCTATGGTCAGGATTTGCAGAAATAAAGCGAAAGTGTGAATGTAAAGCCGTGCACGTCCGCGCTGATGCAGTAAGCTTTCAGCCACAATAAAATTTTTAGTGAAACGTTGAGGCAACTCTTAAGAAACCGCAAATGATGTGGGCAACAGAACTCTGGTGATGACACTTTGGCGAGAAATGGGGGGGGGGGAGGAGGGGGCAGGCTTCGGATTTCCGGGGGGGGGCTCGAGCCCCAGAGCCCCCCCGTAGTCGGCGCCTATGTATCGTAGTATACATTGCAGCTATTCGTCTTGAAATAACATGGTAAAACATAAAGCACAGAAAATTAGCACATTTCTAGCAGTAACGAAAAAGTTAACACAATCTCATCCAACTTTTATTTGATCACTTTCGAGCTCATGTCCCAATTCTACATTTAAAATGATGAAGTAATGAAGTAATATCAATACAGCAGAAATCCTGTGGTTAGCACCAGTTTCAAGGAATATGTCCTCATAAATCGGTGGCAAAATGCACTGGTGTTCTCCTTAACACTATCAACAATGTTAGAAATGGTGGTGCTGATTGGTGTCCCTGGCATAGGACACCAATCGCTGTAAACACTGTCTTGCAAGGTTGTAAGTGGGCATATTCGGTATAACTTTAAGAACTTCTGCACGTGCAAGTCCACGGACAGTGATTACGTGCGAGCTTCAACAGAATGATGCAAAAGTATGGGGATTGTACAAAAAAAAAATATAGCGGCCTTCAAGATAACACAAAACGATACATTCACGTGCTTTGGTCAATGCAAACGGGTCATCACAAATTATCACAGTTTCTAAACCTCACATTGCTACCACAGTCAACGGTGAAAGAGACACAATGCCCAGCTTAGTATTCGTCGTCGGAAGAATTGACCCCTCGTGTTGCCGGCACAGCCTTTTTCGTCTGATCTTTTCGCATCGAGTTTTCGCACGTATGATGGCCCAACAGAGAAGTGTAAGTGTGGTCTCCAACAGCTGCAGCAGCAGCAGGCAGGGCAGGTAAGGAGGGGGCAACGCTCGCAGCTATGTCTGGCGCTGCCACAGCAATTCGAGGCGGCAGCACCCTCGACCGTTTACGTCGCATCGCCACTCTCCGGCGCAGGCGCTGCGCTGCCCTGTCGACCCCACCAGTCATCGGAGTCCGTGTCACTTGCCGTAGAAGTGTCCGAATTGCTGAACTGGAGCAAGCGTTTCTTCCCAGCCATGGGCTTGCACCTCCGGGCGGGCTGCTGCAAGGGCGTGGTCGACACCGCTGCAGCAACCGCAGCCAGTGCGGTGGCGCGGCTCTCTGCGTCTCCTTCGTCCGAGGAAGACAGCACAATGACAATCGGTGTCCTCGACCGCATTGGCACTGCAGGCATGACCGAGCTCACTATCATGCAATCCGAGTTGTCCGATTCTGGATCCACCAAATTGGCTGTCACATTTTGGTGCAGGCCACTGGTACTTTGCTGACTCGGGTCCGAGTGCACCCCGAACGTTACCGGCGCCACAGGAGAGGTATCCTCCAGCGATGACTCCGGCGTCCGGAGGAACGCGGTGGCGGGCGTTCCGTGTGCCAGGACATGGGCACGGAGGTTGTACACGGCGACTCGGTCGTAGGGGACCATGTCGAGCGGCGATGCAACGAACGCGGCCAGCTCGTGCACGAAGTGCTCCGTCCGGGTGCCTAAGAAGGATCGCACGTGCTCGGCGAACTCCAAGCTGCAGACCTCGTAGTGTGTAATGAGCTCCAGCACGAGCTCAGTGGTGGAGGTGATCTGCGCCTCGTCGTCACCCAGGAGGGCCACGAGTTCCCTGTTGAGCCACGGGATGAGGCGGTGGGTGCATGCGGGATTGTCACGGATGTAGGCAGGCGTGAAGTGATGCGACGAGCGCCGGTTGTTGGACGGGTACACCCACAGGTCCAGATCGTACAGGAGCTGGCGTTCGGTGCTGTGGAGAATGTGGAGTGCATTGAGCTCTCTTGTTGTGCCAAACAAATAGCATTTTTCGAAGTGAATGTTAACGAAGAATTTGCAGTAAAACCATGTTCATCCAGATTTCACGGGACCGGAAAAAAATTTGTCAAAACCTATACTTATTTATTCCACATACCATCAATCCTCAAGGGATTATAACAAAAACGACCAGTAGAACAGTAGGAGTTGCGAACAACATATCGAATATAAATACAGTATATAATTACAAGGGTGTTCTTGCAAAAGTTTTTGCTTGGTTAAAACAACAGAATATAGTACACCATCACAGATTCAAGACATGGGCACAATTTACGGTTACCAAGCAGAACTTGATGTAAAAATAAAACAAACAGATTCAAGAAAAAACTAGTAAACACATGTGATAAAAAATATGTGATGGACATGATAAACAATGCAATCATGCACATAATGCATTATGCAAAACCTCAGTGTCGGTGGAAATTCACTTTTGGATGAAAGGGTGTACATTTTAAAGACTAGAACATCAAGAATGGAAAAAAAAAATAGTAATATTAGGTAGCTAACAAATCATGCATTACACGAGTGTGTATGTTTACAAGGGGTATAACTAAAAATGGTGCTAACAGAGAAGCAAGCTAAAATATTAAAAAAAGAGGTGCTAGCATATGAAGATAAGTGACAAAGCACACACAGCAAGCAAATCAAAGCTATAAGGCAAGTAGATTTTCTTCCACTGAACTAGCAAATGTATCAAATGAGCAGCTGCTACTAATGGACTTGCTCAGATTATTCCACTCTCTTATTGCTAAAGGAAAGAACAAATTCTTAGAGCAGTCAGTACGAAGGAAATACTCTCACTGAGTGTTTGTGTGCGTTTATGTCGCATTGGCAGTGTTTCAGTTCAGGAGATGTACCTAGAGGTATCAATGTTAAACCGGTTGTGTAGGAGCTGGTACATAAGCTTAGAACGGGCTATGACTGCTTGGTTTTGTACTGTTAAGATTCCGGCTTAGTTAAATAGTTTGGCGGGTGAGTCTGTTAGTTTTTTTTATCGTATACATACTGCAGTGTCTTCCTTTGTACACCTTCTAGTTTGTTAATTAGTTGCTAAGTGTATGGGAACCAAACAACATCTGCGTAATCAAAGACTGGCCTGACAAAAGCTCTGTAAGCTAGAATTTTTGTATCGGGTGGTGCTAGTTGGAGGTGTCTTCCAAGAAAGAAAAGGCATTTCACTGCAGTGGCTGGAACGTTTTTAATATGGGAGTTCCATCTGAGTAGCACTGACAATTGGGCGAGTTGGTACGGATGCATGGTTTTAGAACGGCGCAACAAGGAAGACGACAGACGAAAGAACACACGTACACAAGCGCCGACTCACAACTAAGGTTTATTCCACATCACAGAGCAGATTTATACACACACGTGGCCACACACAACGCAAAAAGAACCAAAAAAACCAGAACACGTTAACCATTCAGGTACAGGATTTCTTTATCCTGTAGCGCAATAGAGGGACAGCTGATACAAGACTGTTTTTTATTTTGAATGTTCCATGCTTCGATTACTTCCCGAGTCGTCTTATCATGATGCCTTGAAATAATGCTTGTGAGGTTAAACTGAGGCGCGCAGCCGCACTTCTGACAGTGCTGAGAAATGTGCGAAAAACCATCACAGCGTAGGTTGGCCGCATGTTCCCTTAATCGCACGTTGACACATCGGCCCGTCTGGCCTATATAAGCAGAGCCGCAAGACAACCCTCCTGATATGACCTCTTGACGGCAAATTCTACGTGCCGTCAAGAGGTCATATCAGGAGGGTTACCAAGATCGCCGTCTCCGAGTGGTGGCATCAAAGCCGCTTGTTCAAGGATTTCCTTCGTGTGGCGTGTGGTGATACAGGGACTGGGCCAGGGTACCGACGGTATCGAGAGTGGTGCCTTATCGCCGACAGAATAGCCGACCAATTATGGAATGCTATCCGTCCGGGTCTACCCTCTAGGAGAAGACATCCTGGTCCAGAAAAAGATGTCCTGGTGCTTGGGGGTGAGGCTGTTCCCGATTCCATTTTAGAAGTTCTGAAAAAAGGCCCTAAGTTTGCTACGGAGCCTTCGCTGTCCCCGGCTGAAAAGGTCACAATTTCCAGGTCGATTGCTCGACTTGTGCCAGAAGATGTTAGACCTCGGTTTATCGATGAAAGTGTTGATCTTATTGCCAATTCAGGAAAAAGTCGCCGTAGAAAAGTGAACACTAGGCCCGTTGTTGATTTCCTGGTCAAACATGATCTTAGAGTGCTTGTATCGGACAAGGAAGGCTTTTTTGTTGTGTTACCTGAAAGCATGTTTTTTGAAAAAACGTTTGCGGCTATAGACAAGAACTTTAAGGAGGTATCTGTCAAATTGGAGGGGGTTAAGAAGAAGGCTGTTGAATTGTTGGAAGCTAATGGTATTGAAAAAGTAGCCTCTAGTGTGAGAAATGCAAAAGGTTTTCACTTGAAGGTTTTTTTCACAGTAAAGACACATAAAGAAAGTTTGCCGCTCAGAACCATAGTTTCTGAAAAAGGTTCATGGCAGTTGTGCTTGTCTCAGTTTCTTCAGAAATGCTTAAACTACCTAAACGTTCAGGATCCGTTCATGGTATCTAATTCAGAGGAAGTTGTGCATTACTTGGAAAACTGCAAACCAGGAAAATACCGCTTGTTTAGTATTGATGCAGAAGATTTGTATTATTCTATACCGCAGAGGGAATTGATAGGATGTGTGCAAAGATGTTTTGATTTGTACAATGATGAGTGTGAATTTGTCAATAAGTGCTGTGTTTCTGTCAGTTCCTTCCTAGATTTATTAATGTGCTATTTAGGATCCACGGTTATAGGTTTTGAGGGTAAGCTGTACTTGCAAAGAGAGGGTATTTGTATCGGGTCGAGGATTGCCCCGGTTCTGAGCAATATATTTTTGGGTTGCATTGATGAAGATATCGAACAGGAGCTTGGTGGGTGTGGTGTAAAAATATTCAGGTATGTAGATGACTATCTTGTAATCATAGATGAAAGTAGAAACTCTGGAACTTTGGATGATATACTTGACGTTTTCAGGAGGGTAGGCAAGGGTCTAAAATTCACGTATGAGGTTCCTCAGCAGAACGAGCTGCGGTTTCTTGATTTGATTCTGCCTCTCCCGATCACATTTGTTGGGAGTTTTGGCCACGCTCAAAAAAAGAAATTTTGAACTATTCTTCTGGCCATTCAAAAATTGTAAACGATGGCATTGCTAGCTCTGTTCTTCGGTCAGCTATCAATAAGACGTGCCTTCATAGAATAAAGGAGAGTGTGTCAAGACAGGTGGGTAGGTTAAAAAATGCAGGGTTCCCGGATCACGTCTTGACACGAACTTGTAAGAAGTTAATTCAAGCAGTAAAACATGGTCAGGGCAGCTACACAAAAAAAGAACTAATCGGAAAGGAAAAGAAACGCGTTGCAGTTGTACCGTATGTTCATGCCTTGTCCCATGGCTTGAAAAACGTAGCAGGTAGATATGGGGTAGAAGTGGTTTTTTCTGTACCAAACAAATTAGGGGATATTTGCGAACGTGTAGGGAGACAGGCAGAGGCCAAAAAGGAAAAGAAAGAAGGTTGTGGTGTCAAGCACAAGAATCCGGCAATCAGTTGTGCCACGAATGTGGTTTACAGTCTGCCGTTGTCTTGCGGCTCTGCTTATATAGGCCAGACGGGCCGATGTGTCAACGTGCGATTAAGGGAACATGCGGCCAACCTACGTTGTGATGGTTTTTCGCACATTTCTCAGCACTGTCAGAAGTGCGGCTGCGCGCCTCAGTTTAACCTCACAAGCATTATTTCAAGGCATCATGATAAGACGACTCGGGAAGTAATCGAAGCATGGAACATTCAAAATAAAAAACAGTCTTGTATCAGCTGTCCCTCTATTGCGCTACAGGATAAAGAAATCCTGTACCTGAATGGTTAACGTGTTCTGGTTTTTTGGTTCTTTTTGCGTTGTGTGTGGCCACGTGTGTGTATAAATCTGCTCTGTGATGTGGAATAAACCTTAGTTGTGAGTCGGCGCTTGTGTACGTGTGTTCTTTCGTCTGTCGTCTTCCTTGTTGCGCCGTTCTAAAACCATAGTTCCATCTGAAGTTGTGTGTTAATGTTAATCCAAGGTACGTGTGTTCTTGAACTCGTACCAGCGGTACGTCTTGGACGGTATGCATAAAGTTCGCACTTTTTTTTTTCTTCTAGTGATAGATAGAACAGCAGATTTCTTAGTATTGATAGTCATCTGACAGTCGGCACGCCAGTTAGACACTGCTTTTACGTCGTCGTTTATTGCTATGTGGTCATCATGGGAGTTAATATTTCGATAAAGAATGCAGTCATGTTTCCTGCGATTTTTTCTGGTAGGTCACTAATAAAAATTAGAAATAAAATGGGAGCCAGAGCGCTTCATTGGGGTACCCCCAATGTTACGTTCTGTGCACATATTGAGTACTGTTAGCAAGGTAGTCGCAAATCCAGTCAACTATGGGGCGTGTACCTAGTCTAACCTCAAGTTTCCTTATAAGCTTTTTGCGTGATACCTGATGGAACACTATCGAGAAATCAAGTAGGATGAGGCGGCCGATGTGAGCACCGAACCAGAATGAAACTAGTGTTTGCCGCAACAGTCCAACTTACGCATGCACACAAGTGTTGGGCACTTTAGAGAAAGAAGGTTTCGTCACAGTTCCGTAGCACACAGCCGACACGCACACCAAGCCGAAACAAAACTACTGTTTGCCGCAACAGCTGCAGACAAAACAATCATGGCCGCTATCTACGCAATCATGGATGACAACTACGCAGTTATGAAGGCAAGCGACCAACGAGGCGTTATGTATGGCGTAAACGCGAGAATGCTACAAAGGCACATATAGGTATGAAGTATTCCGGCATTCCTCTCATTAACGCATCATTTCCACTCCGCTGCTTTGTTTCAGTTGGACTTTAGCACCGCCTTTGCTCTTCTGCATTGCACATTTGTGCCGCTCTGCACTCACCGAGCTTTGAGAGTTGTCAGAAATAACCGATGTGTCTCCAAATTAGCTAGAGTTCAATTGCATTACATAATGCACAAGCCTGCCAATTAGACCAGAGGACGAGTCCAAATGATCAGATTTTCTAAAATTAACCATGGTAGAATTATCAAGGTTTTACTGCGTGTACTTAGCATAGTGTGCTAAACTACCATGCTGTAAGTATGTCCCTTACAGAGCTCACATATTTCTCTGGTGGCGGAGAGCAAAGTTCACCGACAATTACTTCCACATCACTAACTGTGAGCAACGTGGCTTGTGTGAGTGGTCTCTCAACATTTTGTATCCCATGTAGCTAAATTTAGTGAAAAGTTCTCCTCATCCCAACTTGCAGCAGTAGACACCCTTACAAAGGCTATCACCACCCTAAGACGACTTGCTTGAAGGGTCATAAGAACAATATTGCCACACTGACCTAGTCCATATGCCGCTACTCCTTGTGGCACCTGTAGAGAACTGCCGCGTCAGCAGCATCGGCGAGTCGGCAAGGTGGTGGGCCAGCAGCACAGTGCCGCTTAGTGGCGAGCTTCGTGATGTAGATGCCATCGTCACTGCCCCTGCTGTGGCAGCTCTCACCGTCAAAGATGCCTGCGGAGCATTGTTGTGCACAAAGTATTGGTCGTAGTCTTCTAAAGAGCGCACGTTGTGGAAAATGCTCTTGAAGCACTGCTTGCACATCGGGCACTCAGCCTTCACCTGCAACGAAAACACCATGAGGAAATGAATGACGTTGCCAAGTGGACTTCGCAGATTCACAAATATGAAAGCCACTCAATCAAAAGGACAGCAACAGCCGCGGCGACACCTCACAGTAAGAGGTCTATTCAACATATCGTGACACATAAGAGCGGCCAGAACTTGCAACCAATAAGGAACTTGCATCTTCGAAGCCTTATCAAAAATTATTGAGATTGGTTTCACCCACTCCACTGAGCTTGCTTTAACACCCAAGTCGGCAATGTAAGAACAAGAAAAGGCATAACATAAGCAGAGAGGTGTGTAGTTGGGTCCAGTTGTGTGTGTGTGTGTGTGTGTGCTGTCTAAGGTATAATCATCATCAGCCTATATTTATGTCCACTGCAGGACAAAGGCCTCTCCCTGTGATCTCCAATTACCCCTGTCTTGCGCTAGCTGATTCCAACTTGCTGCCTGCAAATTTCTTAACTTCATCACCCCACCTAGTTTTCTGTCGTCCACCTAGTTTTCCGCCGTCCTCGACTGCGCTTCCGTCTAAGGTTGAATACCAACCAACTAATAGTTCAAGAAAGCCATTCTGCCAAGTTCGCATGCGCTACTGTGCAAATTGCTCCAGCTTTTATTGGTTACCTTTATGACAACCTGGTCGAGACTATTATAGACTGGCAGCTGCTGTTGGCTCTTTCACAGTGCAACTTTACCAGGTTTGTTTGGGGTAGAAATAGGAAATGAAAGGCGGAGAGGTTGGCCAGAGTAACTGTATGGCTGGCTACTCTGCACAAGAGAAGGGGAGGGGGGGGGGGGAAGGGTTCGATAAAGTGAGATCAATTGATTGATTCTGAGCAGCGAGGGCATTTAGTGCACTTGCCGGCCATTTGCCGGACCGTCCAAGGGCTTCGGAGCGCGCCACCAGGATGGACGAACTCGATAGTTTGAACCAGCACTTCCTCAATTTTTTCAATACCAGCCAGATGCAGCCAACCCAACCGTTCACCACCCTCTCCGATCGCCCTTTCCTACTCTCTCCCGTTGACTAGCGTTCGGGCCTCACGACGGAAGTCGGAGGAAGCAATCCTGACAGACGCGTGAAGCGTCCACCGCATCTCCTCCGGAACGGCAGCGGCGTGTGCTCAGACGCACGCGTGGCGCAAGCAGTCGTACCCTCTGGCTAGCGTCACATCGCGGCAGCTTAATGAACTAAGGTACACCAATAGCTCCGATTACGGAGCGAGCGATTGCACTGGCATTGAAAAAATAGAGGAGGCGCTGGTTCGAAGGCACCACCGTTCACGTGACCGTACATGTGAACGATTAGGCATTGGTGTCCAGCATGAAAGTGAACATATTCGCTCGGTAAGTCGGAATTCCTTGATTTGTCGCACACCCATCGGAATGTTCCGTCGGGAGTAATTCGGCTAGCAGGCATTAGTGTACGAAAGGCGTAATAAGTGTCCTTTTAATTGTTTGCACCACTGTGTTGTTCCTTTGTCCCAAGAGCACGTGTGAGACCCCGCAATTCATGGGGTTCAATGGCCCAAAGCAAGACTGGCGCCCTGAAAGACACTGCAGTTGACCCCTTCTGGCACTATGCACACAACTGTGCAAGCGAAGATGGTGAACCAAAATCAAAAGCAGTGATTATTATGGTTGTATTCAAACTGCGTCGCAAACATCTTGAAACACTTCTGATTGGAACTGAGCTGCAAGTTTCAATAATAAGCTTAAAGTGTTTTAGCTAAATGAGTTGGCAGGTAGACGGCTGGATATTTGCCCTCTGTGCCAGTTTTTCTTCCATATAGTAAAACTTATTGTTTCCACGTACTGGAAACAACATTAAATTCAATTATTCAATTCAACATCAATCAAATTATATATTGTACAATTATAATTATTAGTTCGCTGAGAATACCAGGAAAGCTAACTGCACGCCTTGTATAATGCATGAAAACTTCAAGAAAACAAGTGTTCAGTAGTTATTTTCAAGCCATAATTATTCTGCACACTTCAAACTGTCAGCACATGACACAAATAGCACGGCCCTTATTTTCTCTAAGTAGGAAATTGCTGCTGTCCTTGGTCTTTCCAAGAAAGCAGTAAACATTTGTAAGTGTTTCACATACTGTCTTTGGGCCAGCTGAAAATGAAGTTTAGAAATTTTCATGTACCACCTAAATAACTCGAGGCTCCAAAATTTATCTACGTATCACCCCAAACATTTCCCACATTTTCTGAAAGTATGAACTTTGTGAGTGGTCCATTTTTTGTTTTCTTTTTTCCATGAAATTGTGAGAACAGGCATATAGAACGTTTTCGAAAGCTAGCTGCGCTAGCAGCTTCGCCGTAAAAACGAGACACCATCTAAATTTCAGGTCATTGAAATAACGGAACCAGCACAAATGCATTTGTTGAGCTCGGTTGGAGGTTGGTACAGAACGTTTCGAAGGGTAACACCTGTCACACAAGCCTCTGTCGTTGCCAAATCATAAGTTATTGCCTCAATGGTCCTCATACCTCAATGCACGAGGTGGACACAGGAACCAGCTGGTGGAAAGAGAAAAGCATGACGGCACTTTATTTTACACCCAATACAATTTAACGAAATTAAATGTTTTCAACGCATTGGGCATTGTGGGCTTTAGAGAATGAATCACAGTAACCCTGCACACGCGCACCTCTGGTCACAGTGTATTAAATTTCTAGTGTATTATTAAAGAAATCAGACATAATACATCGGTCCACATTGGGTGAATACAGAAATAAACTATCTTTTGCTACTCACAAAAATTCAAGAGTGAGACTGAAAAATGTTTTCTAACCATTTTCATTCTGCCAAATTCTTAACCATATATCTGCACATTCTTTTGGCCAATTCCTGAGAATGGGTACGACATAGTGGGCATAGAAGCCTTATCCGTCGTTCTTTGTGCATACACCACTTGTCAACGTTCTTTCCTCTACAAGCATCATACATGGCATTCATCCTCTTACCACAGACAGCCAGCCAACAGCTACAGGCGAAGAAGCCATGCGTGTGTCAACCGGTATAGCTGCTACCTCGCTAACTCAAACGAGCTTCGCGTCATTTAGACTGCAGCATTGCGTTGCATCTGCGATCTTAGCTTACCCATTCTATCATATATTATTTCGTAGGAGCTAACATCAATCTATTTGTGCTCGAATATCAAATACATTATGTTAAATCCTGCACAGTCACATTGCCATGTGGCGTTCTGCCATTGCTGTAGACTGCTTCTCAAAAACTTTATTCTGTGTATTGGTTGCAACAACAGTATTCAAGAAAATGGTCTGCAATCTGAGCAACTGATCAATCACAGACAGTGAAGCTGTAGAAGCGAGTTCTCGTATGCTTGATTAAGAGTACTAGGGGTCTGTTGGTTGGCTGTTCTTACAGTGAGAATTCATTAGTGTCATCACAGATGCCGCATGCGAGTTCTAACAGATGCCCAGGTCATACAACCGCTTCGTGGCTCCCACACAGGCTGAACATGCTGAATTACTGGACCAAGCTGTAGCTTTCGCTGCCGCAGCCATACCAAACTCCTAGCGGACCTCTTAACGTAGCACAAAATGTGACCTGAGAAAAAAAATTGACTACTGGTAAAAAAATTGCACAAGGAAGTTGTCTATTTGAGTGAAGTATACACACTTTTTTAACTTCAATTTTATAGTCATTTGATAATTGCATTTCAAAGTGAATATTCAGGACTCCATTGCACGTTGTTAAATTAAAAATGATGGGGTATTACGTGCCAAAACCACGATCTGATTACAAGGCACGCCATAATGGAGGACGCCGGAATAATATGGACCACCTAGGAATCTTTAACGCGCACCTAAATCTAAGTACACAGGTGTTTTCACATTTCGCCCCCACCCAAATGTGGCCGCTGTGGCCAGGGATTCGATCCTGCGACCTCTGCAATGAAGGCTTAGCAGCCTCTATTGCAGGTTGCATTTCTAGCTGTTCTTTGATTTGACCTTCGATACTGAACACACTGCCACAGGCCACAGCTGGCTTTCACTGTCGCTGCATAGAAACAGTCGTGCAAGTCCCCTTTAACAGTGTTGCTGTAAAAATCGAAAACTGCTAATGTGTAATGCATCGCAAGATGCTCTCAAGCTTTTTAGGTGCGAAGCACCTTATGCGCCCGGGCTGTCGGCGTCTCCTGTCATCATCGTCGTCACGGTAAGCAAGCAGCTCATGCTCTCGCTCCCGCGTTCGTCGTCTTCCACAGCTGGCTGCGTTGGCGCTCATCATTCCAGCGTAGAATTTCACTTTTCTTCTGTCGTCGTAATGGGGAGACCTCATTTACGGGGTTACAAGCCATTGCTTAAGGGGGGACGCGGCTTTCGCATCGCGAAAAATGGCTAAAAAATCGATTTTTTGAAAATCACATTTTCAGTTTCTGTAACTCTTATTCTATCTGATTCCGAAATATCATCACTGAAAACCAAGTAGAAGTGCTCTAAAAAAATTGTTGTATCAGCCAAGGTGCCGAAAAATTGCGCGGAAATCGCGAAAAAACGGCGTTTTTCAAGCCACGATATCTTCGGAACGGCGCAGCCGAGCGCCGCCATCTTGGTCTCGTTGGAAAGCGCATTCCTCCGTCTTCAAATCTGCCGCTTCAGCTATCTCCTCCATACAGAAACAAGCACACAAAAAGCAAATGATTGAAGGTCGTGCCGGAGCCACCGATTGGCCGCGCCCGCCACGTGACTCCAGCGCGGTTCGCCATTGGTCCGGTGTTCGCTCCGTGATGGCGTCGTCTGCTCCGCTTGTTGCGGTGTCCTCGCGAGCTCCGGACAGTTTCCGTAATTTTGACGAGTGTTAAAGCGGGCGCTACGTGGACATAGCAGTAGTGTGGCCGATCCCGCTTTTTGTGGACGTCTCAGACCCGCGGCTAAGCATTCCGAGCATCGGTGACGCGGACTTCGCGACCGAGCTTCGGGCACGGAATGCTCGGACACGCGGCTAAGCCTCTCGCGCGTAGGCGTCTCCGACTCGGCAATCAAGCACATCGCGCGCGGACTTCTCGGATCCTTGCCAGAGCATTTCGTGCGTTGGCGCCTCCGACTGCGCGACTAAGCAAATCGAGCGTCGACTCCTCGAGCCCGCGGCTACGCATTTCGCGCGTCGGCACATCGCTCAACAAGTGTCGACTCCTCGGACCCGCGGCTACGCACTTCGCGCGTCGGCACCGCGAGCGTCGACTCCTCGAGGCTGCGGCTAGGCATTTCGCGCGTCTAATCGAGGATCGACTCCTCGAGCCCGCGGCTAGGCATTTCGCGCGTCTTCACATCGCTCATCGAGTGTCGACTCGGACCCGCGCCCCAGGTGAAAATTTCCAACTGGGAATGCAACTGGTTCCAGTTAAACTGGTTTATGGAACAATTCCCAGTTGGTCCCCGTTGCAACTGGTCCCAGTTGGTCCCCATTGCAATTGGTCCCAGTTGGTCCCCATTGCAATTGGTCCCAGTTGGTCCCCATTGCAATTGGTCCCAGTTGGTCCCCATTGTAATTGGTCCCAGTTGGAGCCCATTACAACTGATCCCAGTTGGTCCCAATTGCAACTGGCCCGTGCAGAAGCCTATCAAAAGTGTATTCTGCTGATGGATTTCATACAACTAAGGCAGTTCAGCTATTATTGCTTAAGTCCCTAGCAAAATTTCTAATACAAACCCTAATAGCCTATTCGGTTATCGACACTAATACAGTCTAGTAGGTCTCTTAGTGTATTAGTGTAATAGGTCTATTGGAGTGAAAGAAAATGTTGTAATGTTCCAGATACATAACGAAAAACAGGTAAAATTGCTAAAAGCATTTATTAGCACAGCATGTATTTTTACAGATTCCTCCTTCGAGATCTTCGTCAGGTCAGCAATCTTGATTGAGAGCTTTTCGTTGACTTCGACCAAAGGGCGTCCTTTTGAGGAAGTGGTTAAAAAAACCTGGGCACAAAAATACACACATATAGAAGCAGTTAGAAACAGGGGTGCTAGTTCTACCACTTAACGTTTAAGCTGGCAATATTTGCTTCCACATTAGAGTAATGTGGCTCCGCAATTACCAAACTAATTTTAGGACAGTGTGATATATGCTAGCTCAAAATGTTTATCATAATAAAAAATGACGCCACGTGACACGATAGGACCACTATAAAGAACACAAAATCAACATAAGATGTGTGTTCCATCGAAACAGTAGGCAGATATAAAGAACTCTAGACACAAATCTTGCACAGCGTTGTCGGAAACAGGCATGTCGATCATTGCTGCAACGCACACAGCAATCGGCCCGACGGCACAGTTCAGAAGTACTTACGTCCACCGTCAGGATAAAAAAAAAAAAAGAAAACACCTCATTCTGTACTATAGAAGCATAAACAAGAAGTATAATTACCTCGAAATGGTAAATCGGCGCCGGGGAGAACACTGCACATCGATGCACGCTGATAGATCCACAAAGCCGCGAAGGACAGGGGTAAAACAGTTGCCTTGGGTTGTTTGGAAGTCACAACAGCAGCCATAGATAAAACTATCCAAATATACTACTGCACGAATGAGATTGCGCAGGCGCTAACACCACAGGTTCCTTAAAAACACATCGTTCATTCACTAACACGCACGCACGCCTCGCGTGACGCCTCGCCTTGACATGGCGGCCGCCATTGCACACGTGCTGTGCGCAACTACCGCTGACTATGGTCGCAGTTTTATATCCTTCCCACCCGCCGCGTTCCCTTCTCTGCGATACTGCTCTTTGATGTCAATAAATATTACGGCCTTTTATATGCGATATCAAGTTAGCAATTTAGATTAAAAGTTTAACATTTACTTTATGCGCACTTCAACAGAAAATACGACACTGACGAAACTTCAGTGCCAAACAAATATGGTTGTTCGTAAGCTGACCGGGCACCGCGATCTGACGGCTGGTTGTTCGCGTTTTTCTTTTTTTTTCGCGGGGGAGTATTCGCTGTGCTGTAAACACTAGCTGTTTCCTCGACTCATCGCGACGAGGCTCAGTGAAGCAAAATTGGCAAGACCATGTAGGCGTACGTCGCTGAGAGGTGGTGTGCTGAAACTAATGCAAACGTGCGAACGCAATCTGCTGCACAATTGTACAGCAGAATTTTAAATTATTCAGTGATTAATTAGAAACACCCCTCCATGCAAGCAAGCGGTCCGCTATTCTAATTTTTTGTCAATTAACTTTCACCAGCAAACAAGAGCTGTGGAATCTAGCAGTACATGTTGTATCAGACCAGTAACAATCTGCATAAGGCCAATAGGACCTGTTAGTCTAATAGAGAAACTAGTAGACACGCGCGTGTCTACTACACTGCTTGTAAAAGACTAATAAGTCTAATACACACGGCCTCTTGGTCTTATAGGTAAATCAGTACGACTAATAGAAATTTCTATTGGTCTAATACAAAACTTATACAACTAATACAAAACTGACGTATTAGACTAATTATTACAGACTTCTATTAGAATGTTGGCTAGGATTGCTAAAACTGCCAAACTTAATTGCTCAGTATAAGTAGGACTAGCTGCTGCATGTTACTGGATGTTACTTGCTTTCATTTAAACTTCTGGTCACCGTTTCATTTGGATTCAAACTGGAAACAGTTGCTACCAGAACAACTGGCCAATGTTTAAGTTGGTTCCAGTTGCTACTGATACAACTGGTCAAAGTTCCAGTTGGAATCCAACTGGAACCAGTTGATTCCAGTACAAATGGTGAAAGTTCCAGTTGCCTCTCTACTGGAACCAGTTGATTCCAGTACAACTGGTCAAAGTTCCAGTTGGATCCCAACTGGGTCCAGTCACTCCCAGTATAACTGGAAATTGTTCCAGTTGGATCCCAACTGGAACCAGTTGCTACCCAGTTGCTTTCCAACTGGGACCAGTTGGTGTGTAACTGGGACCAGTTGGTTTCCAGCTGGAACCAGTTCATCCCAGCTGATCCCAGTTGGATCCCAGTTGGAAATTTTCACCTGGGGCGACTAGGCACTTCGCGCGTCGGCACCTCGAGCGTCGACTCCTCGAGCCCGTGGCTAGGCATTTCGCGTGTCGGCACATCGCTCATGGAGTGTCGACACCTCGAGGGTCTATTCCTCGGACCCGCGGCTAGGAATTTCGCGCGTCGGCACCTCGGACTGCGCGGTTGAGCTTACCGAGCGTTTGGACCCGCGACCAGGCATTTCGCGCATCGGCACCTCGGACTGCGCGACTAAGCTGGTCGAGCGTCTTTTCCGCGGACCCGCGACCAGGCATTTCGCACATCGGCACCTCGGATCGACCCGCGACTTAGCACATCGCGCGCCGACTCTGTTATCGTAATGTCACGATATCTAGTAATAATACCTATCATACCACCCCTTCATCATCATGAGCTCTGTTCCCTAGGCCACTAGGCCACTTGGGCTGGCACAGACACCTGGCTGTAGAAGTGAGGCATGATACAAAAGTACAGGCTGGAAAGCACCTAGCAGCTGCATTGCTGCCTATCTATCAGTGGCTCTCCTAACCTCCATAGCCATTTTCAATGGAAGATGATTCAGAAGGCTGCTGAGAGCCTTCATTCAGTAACATGGTCGATTCTACCAAAAGAAAACAATGCCTCACTGACTGCACTATAGGCTGCTATCAATGAGGCAGTCTGCAGATACAACGCTAGAACTACTGTATATTTATGCCCACATAGTTCTGCACCTCACTTGGTTCTGCACCCCACCCAGGCACCATGCTCTTTGTAGAGCAGCAGTAAAGAATGCCATACAAACATGAAAAAGGCAGAACGAAGGCTCAGCAGACCAGAGGCCACATGTCCAAGAAGCCCCACGTCACAAAACACATCAAAGATTACAACTTTGGTGCGTTTTAGAGAACTGAAGAGAAGGTGCAACTTTGAGAGCCGTTTTCTCAAAACTGTTTTTTCGCCTTTCTGCTCAGTTTCTGGAGCTGATTACTTCGTTACCGTTTAGCCTATTTTGATTCTGTTTTTTTTTTGTCACGTTCCTTGGACTACAGTGCAGGTCGAGACAGTCTCGCATTTTTATCTTGACATTTTATAAATTTATGGCGTGGCTATTCGTTCACCCCGAAAGTGTGCTTGGTGCGAAGGTAACTTGAAAAATGACTATCTAAAAAATTTGTGTTGCGAAAAAAAAAAAAGTAAGACTGTCACGACCTTCAGCACGCATTGAGCTATGCAGTCAATACTCAACGAGCCTTCCATCATGTTTTTTAAGCTCTCCAGGCCCTCCAGAAAGTTCAAGAGAGAAAAATTCTGCTTAATAAAATGTTCTCAAGGTATCACTCTGAAACTTTTATGGAAGTATCAGGGAGACATTCTAAACATTTGTGCCAATTTTCATCAAAATCCATGAAGAAATCAGGAAGTTGATTTTCAAAGCCACGTCCCCCCTTAAGGCAGTATGAGCCCATTAACGGTGCATCACTGCATGCTTCGCACCTCCCCAGGTTTCACGTTGGTGGAGCTGCATTTCGCTCTATGGGTCATTTGACACTTACGCATAAAATTTAATTCACCGCTCAAACCAAGCCTACGACTACACTCATGCTAACTGTTATAACTAATAAAAACTAAAACAGTAAGAAAGGCGTCCATAATGGACAGATTTCTTTACTGCCACAGTGGCTCCAGCGAGTGCTAGACTAACCTTTGACCATTCCAGAAGGCATGAAAAGCAAAAGGTATGGAAGCAACTGCCGGCGAACGACTTGTCCTCAAGAGGATCGAGGCAGATGGGGCAGCTCTGCTCCGGGGATGACGACCGCTCCGGCGACTTGGACGATGGCGGTCGGGGAGGGGCAGCGTTGTCCCTTTTCGCACCTTCCAGCTTGACCGCCGAGGCCAGAGTTTCACTGGCAGCCACACTGCCACTGCTGCTGCAAGCAGATGGCATCGCCACCTCACTGGTTGCCATGGAAACGTGCTTCACAGCTGCAGCAGGACAAGAGAATAGTTTTATGCAATCACACATAATAAGAAAGCGACTAAAAATGCAGAAAAACAATTTTGTGCAACAAAAATTCCTAGCCGCGGGCTCGAGGAGTCGACGCTCGATGTCCTCGCGCAGTCCCACGTGCCGATGCGCGATATGCCTAGCCGCGGGCCCAAGGATTCGACGCTCGATGTGTTTAGCCGCGCAGTCCCACGTGCCGATGCGCGATATGCCTAGCCGCGGGCCCAAGGATTCGACGCTCGATGTGCTTAGCCGCGCAGTCCCACGTGCCGATGCGCGATATGCCTAGCCGCGGGCCCAAGGATTCGACGCTCGATGTGCTTAGCCGCGCAGTCCCACGTGCCGATGCGCGATATGCCTAGCCGCGGGCCCAAGGATTCGACGCTCGATGTGCTTAGCCGCGCAGTCCCACGTGCCGATGCACGGTATGCCTAGCCGCGGGCCCAAGGATTCGACGCTCGATCGACGTGCTTAGCCGCGCAGTCCCACGTGCCGATGCGCGATATGCCTAGCCGCGGGCTGTTACGATTGCCATGTGACACCCCGTCAAAAAAGGATTATCGGAAGACCATGGGCCGTATTCTGAAACGTTCCACTTCGGCGAAATTTCTTTTTTCGCTTTCAGGCGCGCGCTGATTGGCTGGTTGAGCAAAATTTCATGACGTCGCGCTCAACCATCCAATCAGCTCATACAATTTTGCTAAAACAGCCAATCATCGCGCCTGAAAGCGAAAAAGAAATTTCGCCGAAGTGGAACGTTTCAGAATACGGCCCTATGCCTAATCGAAACGGAGGATGGATCCCTAATTTGCTATGGGTGTCTCGAGTGGTCCCTGGTCTGGCGGGCGCCCCGCAGTGATTACGGGCCCCTTTGTGTGCGTGCGCACCAGGAGGGAAGGCCGCCTTCCACGAACTGTGAACCTTAGGGTGAGACTCCTTTCCGCGTACCAAACGGGACCCACGAGTCGCCGCTATAGCGGCGACAAGCACGTGCAACGTCGCCTAGGAGAGAGCTGGGGAACAGCCGCCAATCCCCGACAGGACTCAGTACATGTCACGTGACGTTGGCGTGAGCAAAATTCCGCCTACGATTTTAGCAGGCCTATCTAAGCGGCCCCGCAATGTATTTTCTTATTATTCTCTTCTTTTTTTATCCTTCACCAACCATGAAATAAACAGTGCAGAAGTTTCGCACTGAAAATCGTCTCGCCCTGCCTGGTCGCCATGGTCTACCGGACGCCTGCAGCCTGCCGACAACGCGACGTTACCTAGTAGTAACGCCGGTCGATGTTGTAGTAACCGGCGTCCCAACAGGTTCCGAGGATTCCACGCTCGATGTGCTTATATATAGTCGCGCAGTCCCACATGCCGATGCGCGAGATGCCCAGCCGCGGGCCCGAGGATTCGACGCTCGATGTGCCAAGTCGCGCCGTCCCACGTGCCGATGCGCGACATGCCTAGCCGCGGGCCCGAGGATTCGACGCTCAATGTGCTTAATCGCGCAGTCCCAAGTGCCGATGCGCGAAATGCCTAGCCGCGGGCCCGAGGATTCGACGCTCGATGTGCTTAGCCGCGCAGTCCCAAGTGCCGATGCGCGAAATGCTTAGTCGCGGGCCCGACCCAGTCAAAAAAAAAAAAAAGGGGGGGGGGGGGGGAATTTACTCCAACTGGAAATGTACCAATTGGGAAATTTCCAATCGTAAATTACTACAGAACTGTACTCATTGAACCAACCGAAACGTGACCATGGAATTGCATGGTTTTTGGTGGAGTGACTAATTGTACCCAATGGGACGTGCTAATTGGTTTGAAACCAATTGGTTGGAATGACCAAATTGCACTAATGAGAAATACCATTACACATGTATATAGTCCACAAAGCAAACCTACGAGGTCTGTTAGAAACGTATCCGAGCTTTGGCCGAAGAAAAAATAGTGGCGTAACTGGAGCGTTGGAAACCTAATCACCCTCAAAGTTGTCTCCTTGGGACTCCACACACTTCTCCCAGCGGTGCTGCCATTGTTGGAAGCATTCCGAGAAGGCGTCTTTCGGAATGGAGTTTAGCTCAGCTGTCGTTGCAGCCTGTCCTCTCTTGTCTGAAATCGCGCTCCTTTCAATGGCCTCTTGATTTTGAGAAACAGCCAGAAGTCGCAGGGGCCATAGCCGCAGAGTAAGGAGCCTGTTGAACTACAGGAGTCTGTTTTTTCGCCAAAAAAAAAGTCTGAATCAAGTGCGAGGAATGTGCAGGAGCATTGTCGTGATGGATGCGCCAATTTCCTGTTGACCACAACTCCGGTCTCTTGCGCCGCACAGCATCACGTAGGCGACGAAGACATCCCTGTAGTATTCTTTGGTGATCGTTTGACCCTGTGGTGCGTACTCGTGGTGTACCACATCGCGGGAGTCAAAGAAAGCAGTCAGCATCACTTTGACGTTGCTGCGCACTTGGCGGGCCTTCTTTGGTCTTGGTGACGTGGAATGCTTCCACTGTGACGACTGGGATTTGGTTTCCGGGTCGTACCCGTACACCCACGACTCGTCACTATAGTGATTATAGGTGTTCATGAAGTCGAGGTCACTGTTTATGGAATCCAGCATGTCCTGTGAGACTTCAACACGAAGTTGCTTTTCCTCCACAGTGAGCAGCTTCGGCACGAATTTCGCCGCAACTCTCTTCATGGCCGAATCTTCGGTCATAATGGAATGTGCAGAAAAAGTGCTAATGCCCACCTCTTCCGCAATTTCTCGGATAGTCACACGACGGTCCCGCATCACCACAGCGTTCACTTCGGTAATGAACTAGCTGGTCATTTCGGCATGTTGCCGAAATGACCAGCTAGTTCCAGCCGACCGGAGCGTGGCTCGCTCTCCACTGATGTGCGGCCGTCTTTAAACCGCTTGTACCACTCCTTGATCTGTGTGCTGCTCATAGCATCGTCACGGAAAGCCGTCTGAATCTTCTGAATGGTTTCCACTTGGCTGTCGCCCAGTTTCTGGCAAAATTTCATGCAGTAATGCTGCTCCAGTCACTCCGTCATTTTCCTTGCAATAATAAAATAAAATAAAAAAAACGACGACAGCACTGCGCACTACCTCACTCAGACGCTGCGTCCAAGCGACTAACGCTATCGGCAGGCGGGAAAAAATTCGCGCATGCGCACGAAGGTTCAAGGTCGGCTGATGCAAGCGCGCTTGTTTGATATCAATCAAGTGTTCGCAAAAAAAAAAAAATAATAATAAGGTCGGATACTTTTCTAACAGACTTCGTAAATGGGATTCCATGTGCAGCTGTTAGAAACGGGTTTGCTATAGCCTTATAGATAGTACTGCATGCATATATAGATATAACTAATTCCAGTTTTCTTGAATGGGTTCATAAACTGAAAGTATGATTTTTCAGTTGGTTATGTTCTAGCTAGTTTATTCCTATTGGTAGTCCAATTAGACTCAGTTGGGAATGTAAGGTGATCCTATCTGGTTCAAACTGGCAAGTCGAATTGGACTCAATTGGTTGCATCCCTGACTCAATTGTAACCATGCAATTGGAGGTAAGGATTTCCCAATGGGCCCAGTTGATTCCAATTGGCAAGTCCAATCGGACTCAATTGGTTTCACTTTGACTCAATCGTAACCAGTTGGAACTAGGGATTTTCCAATCGGTCCCAACTGGGTCCAGTTCATTTCAATTGGTAACTCCAATTGGTTTCTCCTCTGACTAAATCGTAACCGGTTGGAAGTAAGGATTTTCTAATTGGTTCCTATTGGTCCCAGTTGATTCCTATTTGAAAAGCTCATTGGAGTCAATTGTTGTTGGTGGGTTTTTTTTTTTTTTTTTTTTTTTTTTTTTTTTTACTGGGGAGGATTCGACGCTCGATGTGCTTTCGCGTAGTCCCAAGTGCCGATGCGCGAAATGCCTAGCCGCGGGCCCTAGGAGTCGACGCTCGATGTGCTTAGTCGCGCAGTCCCAAGTGCCGATGCGCGAAATGCCTAGCCGCGGGCCCGAGGAATCGACGCTCGATGTGCTGAGTCGCGAATTCCGAAACATCGAGTGTTGAAAGGTTTAACTGCGCGTGTCCGATCGAGGATTTCGTGCGCGAAGCTTGGTCGCGAAGCCCGCGTCGCCGATGCTCGCAATGCTTATCCGCGCGGGTCTGTCCACAAACAGAGGGATCGGCCACGCCACTGCTATGTCCGCGTAGCGCCCAAGGCAAAGGTGGCGCTTTGGCGCAAGTTGCACTTCGGTGGGCGCAGCAAGGCGCAGACGAGTAGAATTGTAGCAAAATGGCGCAAACGGCGCAGTTGGACAGCCACTGGATTGGAGTGCATACGGCACGCATTGCCAAATCCTGACTGGAAGCTTACTACTGTCGTTGAAAAGAAAAATGTACAATCATTGCATTCTACCGATGCTAACATATGGGGCAGAAACTTGGAGGTTAACAAAGAAGCTCGAGAACAAGTTAAGGACCGCCCAAAGAGCAATGGAACGAAAAATGTTAGCCCTGACGTTAAATGGTCCACCGGTTATTCGTCCTACACATTGCATGGCCTGCCCAGCTCCATTTTTTCCCGCTTAATGTCAACTATAATATCGGCTATTCCCGTTTGCTCTCTGATCCACACCGCTCTCTTCCTGTCTCTGGAGCTGGGCAGGCCATGCAATGTGTAGGACGAATAACCGGTGGACCATTAGAGTTACAGAATGGATACCAAGAGAAGGGAAGCGCAATCGAGGACGGCAGAAAACTAGGTGGGGTGATCAAGTTAGGAAATTTGCAGGAGCAAGTTGGAATCGGCTAGCGCAAGACAGGGGTAATTAGAGATCACAGGGAGAGGCCTTCGTCCTGCAGTGGACGCTGATGATGCTGCTGCTGGGGGAGATATATAGAGACAAGAAAGTACAAGTTGTATGGAAAGGTCGAAAATGTAATGAAATGGTGGGAATTCACCAAGGATATAAGCAAGGATGTTCTCTGTCTCCATTGTTGTTCACGCTTTACGTTAAGGACGACTGGAAAACAGCGAATTAGGGTTTGATTTATCGTACATGTGTAATTAATGGGCAAATGGTGCAACAGAAGGTCCCTAGACTGATGTATGCAGACGACGTAGTGCCCCTAGCGGACAATGCAAGATGTTTACAGGCCCTTGCGAATATGTGCGGCAACGCAGCGACAAATCCAGGCCTCAAGTTTAGCACAGAGAAATCGGGAATTATGATCTGTAACGAAGAGACAAGAAATTACGTGGTGTCAATTCATCAGCGAGTCATACCCATAGAAGCAATATAAATACCTCGGGAACGAGGTATTTATATTACGAAGGAAAGAATTACTCCAGCAACCACCAAGATAATCTGAAAATAAAGGGAAAGCGGAATGCAGCAATAATGAAACAGAGCACTGTGGGACCACAGTAAGTATGAGGTGGTGCGTGGAATCTGGAAAGGAGTAATGGCCGTGCCAGCGCTAACGTTCGCAAATGCCATTCTATGATTAAAATCGGATATCTTATCGGGGTTGGAAGTTAACCAAAGATCTGTAGGCAGGTTGGCTTTGGAAGCCTACAGTAAAACCACAAATGAGGCACATGCAAGGTGACATATGGGTTGCGCCTCTTTTGAAGTCAGAGAAGCACAGAGCAAAATTAGTTTTAAAGAAAGGCTCAGGAACATGGATGAAAATAAATGGGTGGCTATAAAGTGCACAAATATCTGTACCTGAAAAACGTGGACACAGAATGGAGGAAGAGGTCAAGGAAGTTGGCAACCAAGTACAGGATAATCGAAACTGTATATAGACAACCAGGAGTTATCAGACAGAAAGTGAGAGAAATAGAGACAGTGAATTGGATGCAAAGAATGGAAACAAAAACGACCATGGAGATTTAGAAGAATGAGAAGAAATTAGAAGGGAAAATCTGTACGATAACACAAAGGCTCGAGCCGGTTGCCTAAGGACCAAAACATACCGGAGCAAATATTCGGAACTAGATGAGGCATGTGTATGCTGCAGTAAAGATACGGAGACCACTCAGCACATCCTAATGGAATGCGAAGGGGTTCACCCAGCGAGAACCATAGGTAATGTACAACTTCCAGAAGCGCTTGGGTTTAAAGTGGAAGGAAACGTCAACCGATCAGCCGTAGAGATAAGCAAGAGACGATTAGAATACTGGTGGAAAAAAAGCAGGGAAGAGATTGATACGACCTGATCTCTTATAAACATAGGTAGCGGTACAAGGTAGATTATGAATAAAAAAAGATTAATGAGAGGTAAACAAAAATGCTAAAGAACATGTATAGTATAGCTGATTAAATCAAGCAGGCTAGGTGACTATTTGTCACCGGCCCCTTTAAAACGGGCCGGTGACAAATAAATGATGATGATGATGGTGATGATTAAATCATCATCATCATCAAGCTCGAGAACCCGTTGATTGCGCGCCTCGTCTGAATTGCATCTCGTCGCCTGCGCCTGCGCGCTTGCGGTTCCAGATTTCAATACATAAGCGCTATGGGAAGCTTATCCTCTAGAGTTGGTTATATATAGGTGTTCTGTGGTTATATTAACTTTGAAGTAGAGTGTACTATATAGACAATGGTCTTCTAGTACACTCTACTTTGAAGCCCCTCAACCACTTCCCTCCTCCTCCGTTCCACTGTCCCGCTTGGCGCGGCCGGCACGATCTAAAGCCCCTATATATAAAAAGTAGCGTCACGCTTTGAAGAATGCCGCCGCCTCCTCGCACACCCTGTCCGAGGCCGACGCCGCGTCGGTATTGGCCTAATGGCATCACGTGGACCGTCGAGCCCCCGGGCGCTGGCTGCGTTTGTTTACGATCACGCTCCATCGCTATTTTCGCCCGAGAAGCGTCTACCGACTGGCGAGGAGCACGACGTCCGATAGCGGCGAACACAGTCGGCGATCGTCGAATCTGATCAGCGGTGAAAGATAAACAGGTGCACGTGTTTCAAGCGGTGTAGGTGGCGCAACGGTCGAAAAAGGAGCGCGAAAGAGAGAAACGAGGAGGAGGGAAGGCGGAGGAGGAGAGTGTCGCTACTTTTTATATAGAGGGGCTTTAGCACGATCAGGGCAGTGGCGCCGCCCCGCCCTGTCGAGCTTGCCGTAGCAGACGATGGCTAACGCGCTACCAGAGTAAATCCGCGGAAAACTCCGATCGCGCCCTGCACATCAGTTTTTGAGGCGATATCTTGCTTCGTCAGTCAGTACCTGGTCTTAATAATGCCGTTTTGGAAGCAGCAACGCCATGATGTGAGTAGGCGCGTTACCAAGTGTGCAGAAAGCGTCTGCGCTCGCCGGATGGTTAAAAAAAAAACTCCTTTTGCCCTCGCCTTGTCGCTTGCGGCAACTGAAGGCGCAGCAGCACGCCATCACAATGCAGTTCTTGACCCTAACACGTTTGATCCGTTTGCGGGTACAGCACGACGAATGATGCCTTCCGCCGGCGGCCACCAGCGGCGTCTGTAGCCAACGCACGCGCATGCGAGAGACGCCTATGGGCTGTCCCAGCCCGTTATGTGCTTCGGAACGTTGGTCAAGGGGCAAAGCGTAATCGAAAGAATATGATTTCGTTGCACTTACAAACGATCGTACGCACAGTTATCATTATTACGCTACACGATAGCGAGTGTTTCTTCGAAAAATGCCAATAAATACGTGGTTTCCGAGGGAGAAGTATAACTTTTTTCAAAGTATTATATGCGACACATGTCCACAAAGGCTAAATTCGCACCAATTTGTAGCTAATTACCATAAATTTACTAATTAACTGTTTAATCACTTAACGGCACTTATTGCGACTGACGGTAATTAAACAGCGCAAATTTTCATGGGCGACACACCGTCGACTGTAATTTCGAACGAGCGCTCGATGAAGCAATTATTAAAGTGTTTCTCACAAACGATATCCACCGGAGTTAGTCTTCGATATGCCCTCTAGGCACTGTACTATGACGAGGCAGCGTTGGACGAGGTTACACGCCGCGGCCATGCACGGAACGGCCTCGAGTGCGACTGTTTTCACAAATCTGGGCAGGGGCGGGGCCTCACCTCGACGTATCACCATTTTCTTTTTCTTTCCTCTATGTTTGGCGGCGTTCCAACGACGGAGAACACGCTGGGCTGATGGTGACTAGGCACAACTGTGGTTGCTGTTAAGGGACCGATGGTATTCCTAACTAAACGCATCACTGTTTTGATGATCCAAATATAATCTCCCTATCAGGGAGGGAGCAGTCTACCTGACTGGAGAAGTATTTGTTTTATTTGGGGTGTTGCTACGCTGCGCAACAACCCAACGACCGCCGCTTCACGTCGGCACCCGGCACCGCGGCTTCCGCCGCGGCACAACCGACCGCGCCGCCAAACAGAGAGGAAAAACAAAAGAAAACGGTGATACCCAGAAAGAAAAAAAATTGACTTCCTTACCGAGACGGGATTCGAACCCGCGTACCACCGGTTCTAAGGCGAGCGTCGTAACCACTAGGCCATACAACTGTTTTTCTTTTTATTACATGGTATTTATTGCATCATGTATATGCGACAAAAATACTATCTGCGAAAAACGTGCAAGCACCAGCCAACACATCTCATATCCATAGCCTAGAAAGGACCTAAAATCTCGTTAAGCGCACCCTGCACGCATAAAAATACAAGTAGCTTTGATCTTAAAAAGGTGGCAACGACAAGCAACGTAACAAGAGATGGTTAAATTATGGGGTTTTACGTGCCAAAACCAGTTCTGATTATGAGGCACGCCGTAGTGGGGGACTCCAGAAATTTAGACCACCTGGGGTTCTTTACCGTGCACCTAAATCTAAGTACACGGGTGTTTTCGCATTTCGCTCCCATCGAAATGCGGCCGCCGTGGCCGGGATTCGATCCCGCGACCTCGTGCTCAGCAGCCCAACACCATAGCCACTGAGCAACCACGGCGGGTAACAAGAGATGGTACCAGTCCGGTTGAAACTCTGTCAAGTCGTGCATGTCCTTCAAGTGACCAATCATATGTGCGTAGCGAAATTTCGACGAAACAGGTTGAGCGTTTCTGTCTAACATGCGCGTCTTCCATAAGCTGTGTAGTCCAATTAAGAAAAAAAAAAAACATATCAAAAGGCACATCTCTGTGGGGTGCAAGCAAGTACAGGATATGGTATGGTGATTCAAAATGAAGTCTTTCTGAGAGTTCTTTGGAGCACATCCCAAAATAATATTGCATCTTTACAATTTATGAAGCAATGCTCTAGTCTTAGGTACATCACAAAGGCGACAATTCACAGTGGATACAAAAATTCCTTTTTTGTGCAACCAAGTTCTGACAGATAATGTTTCACTGTGTAATTTTTTCACTGTGTAATTTAAAGAAAACCGTTTTTGTACATGGGGATAAAGGCTTCTTGCGGACTCGTTTAAGTACGTCATTCCCTGGCAAACTGGAGAATGTAGAACGGTAAAGGGAAGGGGGAAAATCACTGATATGAAATCTTTGTACAGATCGAATTGTTTTCTGGACACTGTGTAGAGATACCCAGAAGAAAATCGAACCAAGAGGAACAGCACAGCGAAATATACTTCATTCATAAAACACCACAAACAAGGTCTTTTAGAATATTGGGATGAAACTACCAGATTGGGTAATGCATCGACTAAGTTCACTTGTATGAATGATCGTAGTATTGGGTGTGAAGTATCTCGAAAAAAGAAGAAACGCCAAACAATCTGTCGCACATATAGATGCACTAGGCCAAGTCCACCAGCACATACGGGTCTAAAGATATTATCTCGTCTCATAGGCTCAAAGGTAGAAGACCACACAAAAGTAGCAAATATTCTATGAAATCGTTCAATATAAGTCCGGGCACAATAAAGTATCTGCAGTGCATAAAATATTTTTGTAGCCAGGAACAAGTTACAAGCCACCGCCCCACCAAATATAGAAAGGCGGTGTGGCGTAAAGGTATCCGCATGGCGTTGAAGTGCCGGTACACCCCAAGCAACCACGGATATCCGTGGGACGTCCGCCATAGAACGTCCATCTTTCTAAATATCCATCACGGACGTCCATAGGACGTACAAGAAATGTCCATATCCCGTTCGGATGTCCAGAGAACATTCCATTGGGATGTCCAGGGGATATCCTGTTTTGAACGTGCCCTGGCTGTACATAAATGGGCAGTATAGGACTTAAGTTAGGACATGGATCAATGTCCTAATACGAAAAGAATATAGTTGGAAATTGTAAAGGTTCGTAATTCATTTTACATTTTCATGTTTCTGCACTCATAATCCGAGTTATTTTTGCAAGGCAAAACTAATAGCTGACGCACCTTCAAACTTAAAGACGACAGTTAAGCACAGATTTTAATATTTGGGCAAACCACTGCAGCATGAAGCATAACAAATCTCAAAGGCTATGCTTTCACTGGCTGCATGAACACACCATAAACGCCACGTACTGGTAGAAAATCTCTAAGGCTATGCTTTTGATATATTATTGCTATTTGAATTCAGCGTAAGCAATTTTGTAGCCCGAATCACGTCATAGACGTTCGGTTTTTAGACGCCACTTATTCCCAAAACGAGTAGTTATTTCACTGCTTAATTTTGATTTGTTTGAAAGCCTTGGCAATGCATGCTGTTCGACGACAGTGGATCCAATCCAAGTTGCAGCCATCGTGCCATCATTTTAATGGCGGCGAAGCGCCGGTGCAGTGTCGGTGCAGTGTCGGTAAACTCTAGTGTCGGTTCGTTTGCCATCTTCACAGCCTGCCCGAAGTACAGCTATTGAGGTGTGACAGCTACATTTATCTTTATTTGAGCCATTGGAGTATCTGTACGTGTTTTGTTCACAGGTGCCATCAAGCCCTAAAGTGAGGGGAAAGCCATACACGCGAAAGACTTCGGATCTCGGTTCTCGCGTAGCCGGAAAAATCGCAAATCCAAAATGATGTAGCGGTGCATGTACAGGGTCGTCCACTCTTAGTACGAACACGGCGCCGCATGGCTGCGCTCCGCGGAGCGCCAGCGCACATGGCGCGGGCCGCGCATCGAAGCTAAGCGGCGCAGGCGCACAGGGGCTTGGAGGCGGGGCTTCGTGTCGTCTGCTAAAGCGCGCGAGCGAGCCGTATTTGTTCCGTCTGTTGTCTGCTAAAACACAGCGCACTCGCGCACTTTAGCAGACGACACGAAGCCCCACCTCAACGCCCCTGTGCGCCTGCGCCACTTAGCTTCGATACGCGGCCGCGCCGTGTGCGCTGGCGCTCCGCGGAGCATGGCCACGCGACGCCGTGTTCGTACTAAGAGTGGACGACCCTGTGCATGTACGTCGCATACAAGCGTTAACATGTGTTGCCGTCCTATCCGTGCGAATGTTTGTGTGCCTTGCGATGTTTGCCGTTGTACAGAGGCAGCAGAGGCAGCATCAGAATTTAATGCGGATTGTAGCATGACGCGAACCCCGACCTCGTTCTTGTAGCCAAAGCACGAAAAGTTCGCAGTTCCAAGTGTCATGCACGTAATGTTTTTCTTTCCATGCTGCTGAGTGAAAAACAAAATGCTCCTTGTGTGCAAAAATTAAATTTTAATTATTGGTAAACAATGCATAAATTCCTCGAACTAGCAGAAGTTGCAGGGCTTTCTGTGTTGAAACTTCCCATCCCAATGAGTTTGCAGGTGCGCCACATTTTATGTTTTTCATATCTTTGAAAGTGCGTTTTATTTCTGACATGTTGTATGTACACAACTGTGCTTGAATGATATCTTACATTATTCTGTGTAGACTTGTTTATGTCTGTATTAAGAAATCCTGTTTAATCAGCGCAAAACGAGACAAAGGACGACAAAGAAGGTGGGTCTTCGTCCCACCTTTTTCTGCCGTCCCTTGTCTAGCCCATTCTCTTACCTTACTGAATTAGGTAAGCCTTGATGCTTACACTTACACTACGCATTGTACTGTCTTTTTGTGGTTTCCGCCACACGTTTATTCTTGCTTGTGACTTTTTCTTTATTCTAAAGCATGTACCTATAATGAATCCTCCTAGGGTTTGACAGTACGAAAAAGTAAAATATGATAATCACATGAGACTTCACTTAGTTGTCTTTCCCACTTTTGTTAGACTAACATGTTGAAAGGAATTTCTTATTTTTGTTTTTTATGTCTTCGCGCTGTTCCAATTTCAGTCATGATATCTATAGGTCTGCAAATTTCCTTTATATCAGCATGTATATTTATGCTATGAACATGTGTGCTTTGTGGACTTTTTAACATAAGGTGGCAGTAAATAATTTGTATTTTGAAGCTGGTGTGGGCGCATTTTTTTTTAATTATTTGCAGCATAGCGGCGACAGTGGAGTGCATTGAAGCACCTGACCGGTTGTTATAAAACATTAGTTGGGTGCTTGAATGCATTCCACTATCGCTGCTTCAAGGTGTGTGTGTGTGTGTGTGTGTGTGTGTGTGTGTGTGTGTGTGTGTGTGTGTGTGTGTGTGTGTGTGTGTGTGTGTGTGTGTGTGTGTGTGTGTGTGTGTGTGTGTGTGTGTGTGTGTGTGTACTCTGTGTGCATACACATATACACGACACACACATATCATTGGAAATACGTCTGCCACAGGATCCCATTTCGGATGTCCGATGTATGTACAAATTAGTTTTTTTTTTGTGTGTGTGTTCTTTTTTTATATCCATCGGACGTCCGATGGAAGTCTGTTGGAGATTTGCGGACGTCCATCGGAGGTACAGTATATCGGAAAAGGATATCCATAGGACGTCCGACGGATATCCGTGGTTGCTTGGGACGTTCCTGCCAGAAATGTGCACTAAGCTTATATGCATCAAAAGGTACACCAAGGTATTTAGGTGGCACGGTTGTCCATTCTATACCAGCATATTGAGTCGGTGTACATCCCCATAAACCATACAGCCACGCTTTCAGAGCATGCATTCATGCGAACCATATGATTGCGTTCAAACGTCGCCGTCTTCACCGAAAAACAAAAAATGGTTATACGACATCGAGGCGAGGCCCCGCCCCTGCACGGATTTGTTGTGAAAACAGTCGCACCCAACGGCCTCAGCTGTCGGTAGCGCTCTTGCGTACCAGATGGCGCTAGGGGCGGCGGTGGTTGTTTTCGTTATTTCATGGTGTATGCGACAGATGGCACTGATCATCGTCCGCTAGGAAGAGGTCAAGGAAGTTGGCAACCAAGTACAGGATAATCGACACTGTAAATAGACACCCAGGAGTCATCAGAAAAGAAGTGAGAGAAATAGAGACAGTGGAAATGGAAAGAATGGAAAAAAAGGACAATGGAGATTACAAGAATGAGAAGAAAGCCGCCTGAATCGGCGCCGCGCGCGGCCGCGCGCCGATCCAGCGCGAGACTAAATACCGACCGCAACATCGCCCAAGGTTAGCAGTATAGAAAACATCATGCTGGCAACTCTGGGCTGCTCACCAAAATTAGCTCTTTTATGTACCCAGAATGAAGGCCGAAATTCCCTAGTGAAGTCGACCAGTTGAACAGGCGAAGTGAAACTCGCTGTGCTTATTTTTCGCTGCTGCCCATATGATTAATGATGGACCCGCCTATGCGCATTGTTCTGTTTATAATATTTTCTGTGTTTGTTTTAGGCAGGATTGCGTTATCTCGCGAGCGCTCACACGAATTCATGGGTAGATTGTTAAGACTGTCAACAACTTCATCTTCGGCGATGCCTTAGTGTCTTGTGTGGCATGTGCGATCATTTGGATGAATCGTCTTGGTGGCGACGATTGTTGACCCTTTTTGTGTATGTAAGTGGTCGATTGTGCGTGATAAGGAATCCGTTAGTCGCATTAACCTGTGTGTGTGTTTATTTGACCAGAAATTTAGTTCGCTCCACGGTAAAGCTTCAGACTCTTTCTATGTTCTCAAATTGCGCAATATGTTCACATCTGCGCGCCCACTAACCTCATGATTCCAAAAAGTCTCGTTAGAAACATGATCTTTCCGTTTTCTTGAACCAGTAAGCTGTTGCCGGTTAGAGCTACGGGAAGTCCGCGTGGCAGGTCGAAAAAGTTAGGCGACCGTTGCAACGCACCTGTAGATCGTCAGCGCATTTGTCAACGCAGGTTATAGGCTGAGTTTATTTGAACTTGTGAATCGATAAATCGCGCAGTGGGTGTGCTGCTATGAGATGCAGAATATGCAAAGGCACAAACGGAACCGAGATCGAGTTTTCTCAGACGTGCAAAATTTTTACAATAATCGGTTCAGGTCAGCCTGCTAGCTGGAACCATGCAGTGCTAATGACATGCTGATTGCAAAATAAACTGCACCACCATAAGCTTAGCAACTGCCTTGCGGAATAGACAGCATTACATTTCCTAAATGTGTTGAGCATCGACAAGATCGAACGACCTACAGAACGCTGATTTACGCACGGCAAGATATGTCAAGGACGGGTGGGCTGGGCCAGGGAGGCCAAGAAACCGCCACAACAAACAGGTGGGAGGGCAGGTAGGTGAATGGCTTTGAAGTCTACGCAGAAACAAATATATATAAAGAATGCTAGGCGCCGCCACGCCGTTCAAAAGTCAGGTGAATGTTGAAGAGTGCGACAGTGACTAACGTAACAGAAAATAGTTTTAAGAATGGGAGGGGGGGGGGGGGGGGACCGCACAAAAGGCGTCAAGAACGAGTCGTGAGAGCGTCTCGTCACTGCCCGATCGCTCAACACCAGACGGCCGTGGCCAGTCGCCTAGCTGAGGCTCACCTATCCTGTCGTAACACGTGCTAACTTAGATTTCTCATAAATAAATGCAACATAGTTTCATTTCTCTTCAGAATAAGCTGCAAGTGTAAACCATGCGCCCACGTTCGTCTCCGGCGTGCACACACGTTGAAATCTGGCGCACGCACGTACGAGGAGGGGGAGGCGATAAGAAGGGGAGCGCGGCACGCAGTCGCGTAACTTCACTAGGGACATCTCCGCCTCGCAAATCTAGGGAACCGCACAAGACTAGATCTGGCAACACTGGCGTGTTCTAGTGGGGATTTACGCTCCCGTTGTGCCATTGATTGCGGCATCATCATCATCATACATCGAACTTTCTAGCATCGTTCAGTGCGGTGTGCGTCGCTCGCGCTCCTTCTGCGACTTGCGCGCGTCATCCTCGTTTCAAGTCCTCGGAATGTCCAAGGGGCTGAAGGAAGACGCCCGGCATCGTATTAACATCGACGAAAAAGCAAGTCGGACGCAGTTCTTCTAACAAGCTCCGGGAAGGTCGAGCGACGCAGATGCGCCGCGCTAAGACTAATGGCGCCGGAGTGGTCGGAGACGCTCGCTAGCTCGCCCCGCAACGCTGTTCGCGTTGCCGCCCAACCGCGCTGCCACTGATGGAGGTGGTGGTAGAAGGGGAGGAAATCACGGAGAATGAAGGAGGCTAAGGCTGCACTGCGCTCGAGGCACGCCAGCCGCCCCGAGTTGAAGAGGCTACAGTGCAGGCCGCAGAGAACGCGCCAGACGCCGAACGAAGAACCGGGAAAACCGCAGTCAAGCCCAGGGCTCGACCGCCACCACTCCCCAGGAGGAAACCACTAGAGTCCACCGCCCGGGGATTACAAAGTCATCTTGCGGCCACAAACAGCAAACTCCTCGTATTCGGCCTGGCGAAACTGTTTTAGAGCTGTCAGCACTGCGGAGGAAGTCATTGCAGTGGGTCAACTCAGGGTGTACCCCAGCGGCAACACTGCACTCAGTAGCACGCCGTCCAGAGCCAGGGCTGAGATATACAACTTGAAGGTCCTCAAGGTCAACCAACAAGATGTCCAAGTTATCGCTTCCGCAACGGCGCCTGAGGTTTCATTTAAGGGGATACTGTATTACGGCAGTTCTGATGAAAACGACGTAGCGATAAAGAATTTCAAGCCAGACATCCAGGGAATCCAGCTTGTCGGAGCGAGGCGCCTAGGGTCCTCAAGGCATGTGGTGATCGTTTTCGCCGGCACATAACCGGAGTGTATGGGATACTGGGGAGCCACTTAGGCTGTCAGCGGGCGGGACATAGAGCAGACGTCTGCCCACAGGAAAGAAAAGCCAGGTGTAAAAGATGCGGGGACGAATCCCATGTCACACCGGAGTGCGGCACGAAGCCAACGTGTGAGGCTCGTTGCATTGTTTGCAAACGAAGGCACCCCACTGGTGGCAGAAACTGCAAGTTCAAGTATTATTACCAAATGCAACTGAAGAGTAACATCGCGACAAATGGGGGCAGAGCAACTACAAGCCAGCCCAAGGAGAGGATCCATGCCAGCACAGCGTCTCAGCCCAGCACACACAGCACACGCCGTGCAGAGCAACCACCTTTCACAGGTAGACCAAAACAAGCAAAGGGACACCACCCTGGGAAATAAGGCGCAAGGAACCTCGGTATACGGTCGTCCTGCATAGACGGGAGCATAACACGGGGGCGCTTTGCCAGCCATGGTCGTGAAACCAGCGGATTGACCTCAAGGGCCAAGGGGCAGCCTGGGCTAGGCGAGAGGATGGCCTGGCAGCCCCCTGCAGCCGGACCAGACGACAGAGGACCCATCGAGAACAACGAAACGGTAAGGGGGCTCATTGCGGAGGTCGGAGAACTTCGAAAGCAGCTCAAGGCAGCTAATGCAGTGATGGAAATGCTGCTCGAATTGCTCCAGAGAAACGCTGCTACTTGCTGCACCAAACTGTCATTTTTGTTAGTAACTGCTACGAACCTGCTCTGAAACGGTGCTGAGAAATTCGATCTTGTACTGTTTACCAACTGCTGCTGTGGCAACTGTGATATGCGACTGATTACTTTTACATTGTGGTGGTCAGCTTTGTCGTATTTGATCTCATTTCTGCCACAAGAACTGGCATTTCAAATATATAGCTCATTTAGCTGTATTTTCGAACTTGACATGCAGACTATTTTGGCAAAGTGTGACAGTGACTGAGATTACTTCGATCTCATACCAATTCTATTATCAACTGCTGCTTTGGCAACGGTTAAGCCCAAACCGCATGAGTGATTTTGTGCGCGACGGTGACGAGCGACGGCTTCGACCGACGCAACAGGCCATCGCGCGAACAGATCACTCGTTCTTGTCGCTCAATCGCTTGGTTCTGAAAATCTAGAATTTGTCGCTCGGAAGTGCTATGAGCGACTAGCCAATAGCGCGAAGCCGGAACAGAATGTATATCAGTCAGATACTACCGATTGTCACACGGTCACACGACAAAATTTTGATACCTGCAAGAAGAACCTAGTGCAAGACCTTTAGAAATGTTTATGCTGCTCTATACAGTAAAACACATCAACTTAAGTTATTAAAGCACACGTCACGCCAGTTTTGGAGCGTATTTGCTACCCTTCTACCGGCAACACCAGTGCAGAGACGTCACTCAAAGTCGTCGTGCACGTGCGGTACGACTTGTAGGCGACAGCCATTTCCATCGCGTCGCTTGTCGCTGTCGCGCCCAAGATCGCTTGCACGTGGTTTATACTTTATGCAATTGTGGTTTTTTGTATAATGTGGTGCTCAGCTTTACCGGTTTCATCTCATTTCTGCCACAAGTACTGGTATTTTAGATATATAGCTTGTTTTATTGCACGTTCGATAACCATCCATCTTCTAAATTGTTTCTTGCGATTTGCATTGATTAATTTATGTGCAACACATTTCGTAATAAATATTGATATTTGAGACGCTTCGGTGATGCTTTTAACTGTAGGAGGCGTCGGGCATATTTTTTGGTCTGCTCCGAAAACACGTAATAGCTGCTCCAAACTAGCATTTTTTTCTGCTCCGAAATCTCCAAAAAGTAAAATGTGGCTTCCATCACTGCTAATGGCAAAATTAAGGCATTGGAGCACCCGAGCCCCACCCATCTGACACCTGCGGCAAGGGAGATCGCGGCTACTGTCCGTAGAAACCCGGCGGAAATTATGGAAACAGCATGTGCGCAAACCAAAACGAAAGATGACGGAAGGGGGCTCTTGTCAGCATGCGAACACCACCAACCTCATACATAGGATCGAGGCGGTAGAAATCGCAGTAGCAAGCTTAGCCAGAAGCTTGGACGAGAAAATCAACTCTAGGCAAGTAGTGATGCAAAAGACACTCAAAGCATTTCGGGAAATGTTAAGCGCGAAGATCGCGGAAGTACTGTATCAAGTGGGCAACAAGGAGGCCTCACAATCATAGTTTTCTCTACCAAAAGTAGAGTTGAACTATGCAGAGAGGTCTAGCGACGGCCATAGCAACAACCAAACGAACGCGCCCAACGCTAGACCAGAAACCTATGGCAGAAAAGACAAATTAGCCCTGCAGTAGAACTATAGCATGGATGGAAAAACTTTCTCGTGGAACTGTAGGTCATTCACAAAGAAAAACGCAGCTCTACAGTTCACCATCACCGATTTTGACCCCAAAATAGACATCATTGCATTGCAAGAGACGGAAACTGCAGTGAAACTAGCAGGCTTCGCGAGTTTTGGGGAGCTCCCGACAGTGCAAAGAACATAACCGCGGTGTAAATTGACCTGGAAATCAAAAATCTACATTACACATTCATACAACTGATACCACAAAGCAAGAAGCACAAGTGCCTGTACATATTGTATACAGCGCACCACAATGCAAAACGATACCATTTGCCTCGATCGTGAGGAAAACGAGAAAGGAGGCGGCAGACTCGTAATTCCTAGTGCTTTGTGGTTTCAATGCCCGCCACACTCTGTGGGGCTATGCAAGTTGTACAGTCGGCGTCAAATGAAAGCCGAACAGCGGAGCGTGTGCCACAAGCATCAGAAACAGGATAGTGCGCGCCGTCCAGTGCGCGCCGCAGACAGGCCCACACATCCGGTTTGGTAGCACAGCGCCACCCCACTGAAGTGCGATTTTTTTTTTTTTTTGCCTGCGTTCCCACTCGGATTTTTGAAAGGAAGAAGAAAAAAGAAAACAGAAGCGAAACCTGAGCTTCTGAGTGTTGCTGAATTTTCGCTTGTTTTCTTTTTTTTTTTCTTCCTTTCAAAAATCCGAGCGGGAACACGGGCAAAAAAAAAAAATCGCACTTCAGTGGGGTGGCGCTGTACTACCAAACCGGATGTGTGGGCCTGTCTGCGCTGATGACTGGACGGCGTGCACTATGCTGTTTCTAATGCTTGTGGCACGCGCTCCGCTGTTCGGCTTTCATTTGACGCCGATTGTACAAGGAAGGGAAACACCTTGACGAATGGGGCAAGTAACCATGAGTTGATATTGCTCACGGACCCTTCACAGCCAACAAGGGTCGGGAACAGTGTATCCAAAAATACATCGAACACATTGCCAGACTAATTGAGGGAGCAGCATGGTCAAACGGAAGCCTCAGTCTCGGCAGTGATTATTATACAGGGTGTTTCAGCGAACACTTTCAAAATTTTTTTAAAGGTTGCCTGTGGCAGATAGCCTAAATCTGGTTAATGAGCTGGTCTACTCGAAGAGGTGGACATTACTTGCACAAGAAATTGAAATGCATAATTGACCAATTAACAAAAAACCACTAATTAAGTTTTGGACTAATTTCCTGATGGCATATATTTCAATTCACAAATTGTAGTCGTGGAGTTCGCAGGGCGGATCCACTTGGAACGAATTCTCAGGATGACACCAGTTTTGAGATATTAATTCCCGAACTTTGCGGAGAAATGCATTGGCATTCCAGTTACTTTTGTGCTTCAATGCATAAAGCGATGTTTTGTTAAGCAAGTAACTGGAACGCCAATGCATTTCTCTGCAAAGTTCGGGAATTAATATCTCAAAACTGGTGTCATCCCGAGAATTCATTGGCCTTGCAAACTGTATGGCTACAAATTGTAAATTGCAATATGAGCCATCACGTAATTAGTTAAAAACTTAATAAGTAAAATTTTGTTAATAAGTCAATTATGCATTTCAATTTCTTGTGCAAGTAATGTCCGCCTCTCTGAGTAGACCAGCTCATGAACTAGAATTGCACTATCTGCCACAGGCAACCTTTTAAGAATTTTTGAAAGTGTTCGCTGAAACACCCGGTATATTGGACATTACCACCCGCTGGATACAAGAATAAAACTCTTGTCAGACATAGCACATTGGACATATTCAGGTGTTAACGAAATCGCCAGGCAAATAATCTAGAGGAATGGACCAAAGCGCTAATCCAAAACACCGAGGAAGCCACGGTTGAGGCGCCAATAAAAGATGACGGGCCCAAACCGAACTCCAAGCTGACCAACATGTGGCAGTAACAACACTCGCCAGGCAAATAAAGAAATAATCTAGAGAAATGGACCAAAGAGCTAATTCAAAACACCGAGGAAGCCACGGTCGAGGCGCCAATAAAGATGACGGGCCCAAACCGAACTCCAAGCTGACCAACATATGGCAGTAACAACACTCCAGGCAGAATAGATCAACAATTAGACACAACTGCTAAATTAGATGACAACTAGCTGTAATCGAGCAGGCGATGCTAAAATACTTGCAAACACTTAGCTCCACCTAATGGATATAGCTATGCAACCACATAAACGGGCAGCACGGAACTAAGAACCCCTGGCTGCTGTTTAGACACCTAGCAGACCCGGAAACACCAAAGGGGAAACTGCCCAGCGGATAAACTACTTAGATCACACCCCTCCAAGGACGAGGAAATCGTCAAGGAACTCTCGGACCGCTATATGAACACAACAAAAGACCGCAACGCGTACATTGAGTACACAGGCGAAACAAACATGAACATCGATGAGAACATCACGAAAGCAGAGGTCAGTGCTGCATTTGCAGGCCTCAAGACCACCTCTGCGGCCGGTGAAGATGGCATTAGTAATAAAATGCTAAAGAACTTAGATGACAGATCGCTCTAGAGCGTCATGAAATTCAATCGCATCAGGAGCACCGGGGAAATATCGCACTCCTGGAAAGAAACTAAAGTTATATTCATTCCGAAGCTTGGAAAAAAAAAGTGAACCTCGAAAACTTGCGCCCGATTTCCCTGACCTTGTGTTTGGGCAAGGTGCTGGAAAGAATCGCTCTGACCCGCCTTATAAAACACGTAGAGGAGCACCATCTCTTCTCTCCGACCCTCTTTGGTTTCTGCCAAGCCGTCTCTACACAGGATATAATTGGCTGCTGAAGAGAGACGTCATCGACATGGGGATTTGGGGGGCAGTAAAAACTATATTTGGATTAGACTTGCAAAAAGCCTTCCATAATTTCAAGCATGAAGCAATACTGAAGAACCTATCAGAGTAGGAAGCTGGGCCCACAAGTATGTTACCGCCTTCCTGAAGGACAGTACAGCTACGATAAGCATTGGCGGCATCAATAGTCCCAAAATTAAACTAGGAACAAGAGGCACACCACAGGGAGTGCTGTTATCCCTTTTCCTAATTAACTGCACTATGAATTCTCTCTCAGAGCAACTGGACCAAATTTCACTCATCCATCATTCCATTTATGCGGATGTGACCCTTTGGTCGAGAAAAGGACACACGGAGGAAGTCGGACACACGTTACAAAAAGTGGCGGACACCGTACAAGCTTTCGCTGATGGTAACGACTTGAAGTGCTCATTCACAAAATCGAAGCTCTATGTGGACAGCAAAGTTGCCCCGAGCAACAAAACTAAGCTAAAAATCATAGCCAATGGGGAATTTGTACATGTTGACAGCATCAGAGTCTTAGGACTACTAATAGAAGAGTTAGGACTACTCAGGGGTGGGACTGCCCAAAGTCATTTCGGAGCAATTTTTGGAGCAAGTAAAATTGCATTTTGGAGCAGCTTGGAACAGAGTAAATTTCATTTTGGAGCAGGCCAATCTGAATTTTGGTGGAATAACGGAACATGGCAGCACACTTAGAAACCACGAAACAGAGAATCAAGCAACACAAAGTGTGTAGTAGAAGCGTGCTTTGTAGCTATAGCATACTAGAATATGGAAGAGTGGGTCGAGCGGCGGCACGGTGTTTGTTTTTCTGTGAAGCCAAAAACATCGATGGAACTACAATCAAACTAGATATTCCCGCGCTGATGCTTATGATGATAGCGGAAAATGTTCTCAAATTATGCGGTCCAATCGACGCGCCAACATAATTTCTGCGTCATCATATGTCACCAAAGACCCAGAGAGCCGCAATCAACCCTGAATTGGTATAACGTAAAACTATTCCAATTTGTCTTTATTGCAATATCACTTATATGGACACTCCAGGCGCATTTCTGCCGTCGTCGTCGCCGTGATGTTCTGTATAAAGTCCAGGGGCGATAACATTGTCGTCGCGCGCCGTATGCTGTATATGCGAGTGAAAGCGTGCAAGGATGAGCCGACGATCGCGGCGTCCCGTGCGCGCAAGGCACCGGGCGAGGGGGGGGAGGGCGTTCTCCGACGGCTGCTGCATATGGCGCGGCATCGCAGGCCCTATTTTGGAAGCGATCTGCGATGGGGATAGAGTGCGAGTGCTCATAGATTTGTGCGTGCTGTGTTTTCGCCGCTTAGCTCGAGTTGAAGCGAGAGGCAGCATGAAGGTCAATTTGCTCGCTCCTGCTGCCGCGCTTCCTCACTGCAGCGTTTAGACAGCCAGTTTCCGCGGTCATTGAGTGAGACGTGTTCATGCATGTTCGCGTGACACATGCTTGTTAATTCAGTTAGTAAGCGAATGTTTACAAGTTTATACGGCCGATAAAACTACTACACTTGCTTCGTATAGATGTCTACTAATTTGCTATTGCAATCGATGCTTCGCTTTTCGGGCGAAACTGCGACTTTTTGTTCCAAATCCGCAATTAGCCCTTCGCGATATGTCAAAATGTCTCGCGCCTCGCCGATGTGGGCATAAAAACAGATTGGAATATTTTTACGGTATACTGGCCCTGGGGACAGAGACGGCCGCCCGCTGAACCCGCGGCAGCGTGCGCCTCCCTAATATCTATATAGTGCACTCGCAGTGCCCTAAGCCTGCTTTTTGTTATCTTGCGCCTCAGCTAGGGAGCGCCGCGCCACTCAGCTCACTCAACCCCGTATTCTAGTACACTCTAAATACAGCCACTCTGGCCGTTCCGACAGTGACAACAGCCGAGAGTGGCCGGAGCGCCGGAAGCGCCAAATAGTCCAGTGTTTAAAGCAGGAAAATCGCGAGAAACTGTGCTGGAAGCGCCGTCGCATGTTCTGCGGAATGTGAATGGCCACACTCTTTTTCGGAGAACAAATCGGCTCGCTGTTCACGACCACTGCCGAAGCGCACATGCCGAAGGCATTCTGGCGCAGGGTGGCGCAATTTCGGTCAATTTTCTGTGATTGGCGCAGTTTGGCGCAGGAATCTGGGTTTGTCTCAAAATGGCACAATTGGCGCAGGAGTCCCACCCCTGACTATTGAAAAGAATAACTGGGGAAAAGTTTGGACTCGGAGAGGAGGAGCTCAGAGAGAGGCATGCAGGCTGATCCAAGCATACTTCATATGCAGAATTGCATATACATGCCCCTTCCTCTTAACTGAAAAATTCTCGTATGAGCAAGATGGACGTCCTGCTCCGCAGTGTCTACAGGGTAGCCATAGGCCTGCCCATCTGAGTAGGTAATGACAAGCTCGTGCAGCTAGGACTGAGAAATGCAGTTTCAGAAATCGTACAAGCATAAAGGGTGACGCAGTGGTGAAGATTGTCTTGCATGCAACAGGGGCATGAAGTCTTGATGATGGTAAACCTCATCCCACACACTGCCCCAAGCAAAAGATCAAAGATACCAAGGAAAGTAGAAATAAAATCAAAATTCCACCCCTGCCAAAGAACATGGATGTTCAGAATGCTGGCAGACGGCAAGCAAATGCAGGAGCCCTACGAAAATCATTTGCTGAAAAAGCAACGGCACATAGACGCGTCAACCGTCGGACTAGACAAGTATTCGATCACGGTGGTATATGTCAGCGGCAACACCCTATGGTCTGCAACCATAAGGGCTGGATCCATAGTTGAAGCCGAGGAGGTGACCATAGCATCAAAGGCACCAGACTTACTGTGACAGACTCCATGTCGGCAATTATTAACTTATGGTCTGGATACGTCGGCCTCCCTGCAAAAATAAGACTGACAGAACCGGAATCGGTTGTCGTACTACTATGGGTCCCAGGCCATGAGGGTAACCCCGGTAATGAAGCCGTTCACCTCGCAGCCTGCGCACCCACAAACCAGGCGGAGGGGCAGTCTTCACTAAGGAACCAAGAAGAAAAGTACCTAAGCTATGGAGATCGTCTTAATTGATTGAGAGAGGAAAGATGCCAGTACTCCACACCTTGCAATGTGCTTGATAGGGAATAGTCAATTGCCATAAGAAGGGCACAAACTAGATGTACCTTGAGCCCTAGACAGCTCGCTGCCATTCTCAAGGACAATAGCGTCTCAAGCTGCAGGTACTGTGGCCTACAGTAGGCCAGCCAGGAACACATTACATGGGGGTTCGCCAATAACCAACCACCCAAAAACCTGATGCGACGAGCCCCCTCGGCCGAGAGTCGGAGAAGACGTTAAGGAGCCTAGTATACGAAGAACAACGCTGGCGGAATGGGTGGCCAAGGTAGCCACTCCATTCCTCTTCTATATTTAATGAAGTTGTTTCCTTCTCCTCCTTGCTCGACCTGCTCACACAATCACTGCATTCGTTCTCCACATCTTTGCATATCGGCTGCCTGTCATAGCTTTACTTTACATCGCACAAGCAATTAGGGCTGCCCTTGCGGACTTTTCACACGCGCACGCGTGGGTTAGCGGCAAATACAATGCCATGATAGCTTTTGGGTGCCACTATGTTACAATTTTAGCATTCAAAAGGACTGTAAAATCCCTTTCTTGATTTTACAAACTTCTTGGTTCAACGAAATAATCTGACCTTTCATCATTAAATCGAGTTTAAAATGTATTCCTGTTCCTGCGATTTGTTTCTTGTGCTGAATTTTCAGACACCTGCCGGCTTTGTGGCATGGCATTGCAGGGCTTCGCAAGAGGTTGCGGGTTCGATTCCTGGCAACGGCGGCCGCATTTCGATGAGGGCAAAATGCAAAACTCTTATTTACCGTGCATTGGGCACAGGTTAAAGATGCCCAGGTGGTCAAAATTAATCCGGAGTCCCCCACTAGCGTGCCTCATAATAAGATTGTGTGTTTTTAATTATATGGTGCTTAGGAGACAGTAGCGCACCCAGGATCTCGGCCAGGGGGGGGTTGACAGTTTGCCAATACCATCTAAACAGCACTAATTACGATTTCTTTACGGGAAATTGTCAAAAAAATGCGCTTTTTGCGAGTGTGCAGACGATTGCGCGTCATACATGTTAGTTGCAGTACTCGAATGCGCAAGGAAAGAAAAGGGGTTAAACAAAAGGGGGGGTTAGGTTGGCCTCAGGGGGGGGGGGGGGTTACAACCCCCGAATCCCCCCCCGTCGGTGCGCCACTGTTAGGAGATGTCGCCTTTAACTGGAGCCGGCTACTCCTTTTCACATAGAGATATGAAAAAAAAAGAAAGACTTAAAAGCATTAAAACTAAGTCAACTCCAAACTACTATAGTCCAGCCACCTAAGTACCCTAATGGCACACTAAAGGTCAATCAACTCAGAAATACAGCAACACAAATTCCATTCGCAAGAGTGCACGAAAGTCAGCACAAAGTCTGGTTACAAAACTGCACTAAAATCAGGGCAGATAACACAACATGGATTAGATTCAAACGAAGATGGATGAATCCAGCCATTGAATGGGCCAAAGTCGGGTCAAATTAATCACAGAGTGAGCTTATCACAGATTAACACTCTACTCATTAGTTGCCAACAATATTGCTCACTTCTAGAAATCTTTGAAAGGCCAGTAATGCTTGTAGGACCAGTAATGCTTCCTGAGGCTGAAGGGCTTGCAATCCAATGCCATTGAATCATGTGCCAAACATTCTCTTGTGTGTATCGTGTCGCCGACATTCTAACAGAAGATGCTGTATATCCTCATCTGCGTGCCAGCTCAAGTGCATTCCGGACTATCAGCTCTTCAAATTTTTTGTATAACAAGTTCTGTTAATGCTGTACCGAGCTGCTGAGAGTAAATCAGTGTTTCAAAGGCTCTGTTTGTATCCAATATGGACGGGAGTTTAAATTCAAGCGAAAGAAATGTGAAGTTTCCGAGTTCTGATCAAACCATGTTCATACCTGCCAAGTTCGGAGCAACTGAATCCGGCATATCTTTCGACCGAGGGGGGGCAGTAGGTAACACCCGCCCCCCTCCTCCCCAAATGTCGATATTTTCAAGTACTGCCACATGAACTTCATTACAATGTAATTTACAAATATACAAATGACCACATAAACATCAAGGTCTCACTTTTGCAAGCATTTCATAGTTGCAAATTTCGCCTTCAAAAATTTTTTTAAATTGAAATTCTCAGTCTTGCGTCCCACAACCACCATCTGATTATGAGGCACACCGTAGTGGGGGGTTCCAGATTAATTTGAAACACCTGGGGTTCTTTAACGTGCATTTAATGGACGGCACACGGGTGCTTTTGCATTTCGCTGCCAACGAAATGCGGCCGCCGCGGCTGAGATTTGATCCCGCAAGCTCGTGCTTAGCAGCGCAATGCCAAAGCCACTAAGCAATCACGGCGGGTGTTCAAAAATTATTCAGATAATGATTGATTGTAAGAAATTTCATTTCTTTCACATTTTGCAAGGTTGAAGTTTCCCAGTGACTTAAACGAGCGACACATAGACGAGCGGAGCGGCACTGTGTCCTCGTATTTTTCACGATGTTAAATTGCCGTTCGCACTCTGCATTGCTCACTGATATCAACAAAATACCCAGTGTCACTTCGGCTAAGCACTACATTAAAAATACTTGAAGATACTTCTGCGCTAGCACTCCTTGCTTTTAAAGCCATGACTGACCGTAGGCCTACACAATGCCACAGCGGCTGACGCCGAGAACGATGGAGAGTCTAGTGTTGCTAGTTGCGAAAGGCGGCATTCGCTGGCTAGCTTAATGAGACTTGGACCACTAGGGCACCCAACAACCCCGTCGGCGTAAAGAGCGGCTCTGCGGTTAACGAAATAGCGCATGTATAGCATTTCCCTACTACTTTCTTAATTTTGCGCGATGAACGTTGGATTTTTTTTTTTTTTTGCCAATGTGGCCTGACAAAGCACTACACGTGGGAACAGGGCACAACAGCAATTTCCGGAAAATTTTCCTGTCAACCGTACAACCAGAAGAAATGGTCCAAATCCGGGAGTCTCCCGGGTAATCCGGGAGACTTGGCAGGTATGCATGTCACTGCAACCACAGGCTGAGACCTGTCTTAGTATGTGCCACAATTTGCTTTGTGTTAAGAGGGAAACCAGATGGGACATCAACATGTGCTTGTCCAGCTGCCTTGTCTAGTGCAGCATTCCCAGGAATATTGCAGTGACCATGCATCCATTGGAATATTATTGTGCGATTCTCTTCATTTTCTTTTGCAAGTTCCTTTAATATCTCGTAAACTAAAGATTGTGGTTATTGCATGTAAAACCACAGAATTTTATTTACTTCTTTATGTTTTGCATTTTAAGACGATGAAATCGCATCCGCAGCTACCAGTTCCTTTCACGTGTAGTATCACTGCAATAGAGATCATAGCGATAATGAAGGTGGGCACTTCGCATTTCTTCGAAAAGACTTCTCCTATAGCCCATGACGCAGCTCACCTACACCTCAGTTGTGATATCGTCACACTGGTACTAGGATTTCAGCGCGAAAGTAGGACGCAAGACAAGACTAAAACCAACGAGGACAAGTGCTGTAATCTTGTCCTTTGTCCTCCTTTGGTACTGTAATGTTGCTATAGAAAATTAGGAACTATCCCAATACATCACGCTTTGAAGTTACATTGTCACACTTGTTTTTCTTGTAAGTGGTCCCTTTTACTCTACGCACTGCAGGGGATCACCCGACCGTACCATAAACATTCAGGTCCCAAGAAGCACGCAGCTAGCTAGTAGACTCTACCTTCCAGCTTGATCTAGCTAAGGCCACAACTAATAGACTTCTTTTGTAAGAGCTGTACTCTAGCTCATCTAATGCTCCCTCCACTTACGGCTAGTAGCCATCTTGCGAAGCACTGCTGTAGCTGCAGTGTAGATATTAAATGTTCAGGCTTGTTTCAGCTTCGCAGGTGCTATAGTTAGCTCTACTTACCATGTGCGATTTTATTTCCCTTGTTCCACAGGCCATGAGTAGATTGCACTGCATGTGCGCCTTATGTGCCAGTAGACTTGCACTGATATGAAAATGCATGGATCCATATGCAAAAGCCACATAGGCCATTTCCAAAGCAAGTACCGTATTTTCCATTGTATTAGACGCATCTTTTTTCAATATAACTTTTCGGTGGTGCATCTTATAGAACGGTGTGAGCTATGTATGTTTTTTCCAGAAAAACTGCCGTGAAAATCTGATTCGATGTTATGGCCATGCGAAGTGCACTGGTTGACTTAATTGCTACGGGTTCTGTGCACGCTATCGAGGTACTGGGTTCTTCTCGTAATCGAGTTTCCGAGCGCCATGCGAGGACTGAACATCAACGCAAGCGGCGACAGGCCGACCGCGCGTCGACCGACCCTGAAGTCGTCGCATCTGCAGATCGCTGTCAAGATATGGCGCGCACCACTGTACAAACTACACAATTGCTACTCTGGGGCCGTATTCTGAAACATTCCACTTCAGCGATAGTTTGCCTTACGCCTTCAGGTGCACGCTGATTGGCTGTTTCAGCAAAATTGGATGAGCTGATTGGCTTGTTGAGCCCGACGCTATTCAATTTTATTCAACCAGCCAATCAGCGCGCACCTGAAGGTGAACTATCACCAGAGTAAAACGTTTCAGAATACGGCCCCAGGGGCCGTATTCTCAGGGGCCGTATTCTGAAACGTTCCACTTTGGCGATATTTATAAATAAATATTTATAAAACGGGTACAACGACTAATTTGCTTTTTTTTTTTTTAGAGCGTCATTACATAAATGTAGTAGTCTTTATTTTCAAATAAAGCAAACAGTGCAGAGAAAGAACAGGCTAAGACTTGAACAGAATTGTAATCTTAAAAGGCAGCACAGATGCATTCACAACGCTCTCTTGAAGAAATCTTTCCAATAACCAACAACATTTGTTTTGCTTAAATCATGCCTACGAAAACTACAATTTTCAAAAACACAAAACTGATTTGTGGTCTTTTCAAAAGTTCCCAATTGGAATCACAAGTGAACTGTGGCTGGTCTAACACAAAAAGCTTGTTGTGGGCCCTGGAGTCATGTTTTGATTAGGAGGCTGACCATTTTTGCTAAACGAAGAGGGTTTATTTTGACCCTGGAAGAATTTGTTGCTATCTTCTACTGACAACCGGGAATCCCATGCAAAAAGATAGTTGATGAGATCACAGCTACGCAACTTCCTTCTTCGTGCCACCTCAGGGAAAGATGCAGCTGCTTACACAGGGATCGATAAATGGTTTCTAGTGTTTTGCAAGAGTTAACACGAGACATGAAATGAAAAACAAATTGTGCATCAAAATTATTACTTTATTTTAAAATCAATCAATGCACCTAAGAGAAATGCATGAAGGGAGTATTGACAGAAAAATTTTTGTACCCCACTTTTGTGCTTTTTTTCGGTAGTTTGCTGACCCCATAATTATGACATGGAGCCTCAATTCCTTGAGCAGCACAATTATTACATCACATTTTATGCAGCTAGTTTAATATGTACTCCAAGTGCAGCACTATTTTAGACATGAAGCAGGAGACTATTCACATCGCCGAAACCGTAGTTGGAATTCATGCGATGTCATAAACAACTCAAGCAAGAGCCAGTTGGCTCAATGCAGTAGTTGATAGCGTTATAATAACCTTGTCGCTAAAAGCTGTCCATTGCGTGCTTCTTTTTTAAATGCTGGACGACTCTTTCCCGTTACCTTGTTGAGTGTTAAATGATCTGTTTTCGCAGCATGGTCATAGTGTGTGTGTGTGTGTGTGTGCACGTGCGTGCGTCAGTTGTGCCTGGTACCATGAGACCACCACAGTGAGTATTGGTGACGTGAATAGATTTCTGTTTTACATCCAGAGCCACACTACACTTCGAACATGTTTTGAGCTGTCACACTAAAAGGGAATGTATTAACAGAGTCCTTCTATGCTTTTCTGGTCAAGAAACTGCCGCCTCAGTTTCATATAGAGCCAGCGCCCGCCGCTAGAGGCGCAACCGTGCATGGGAGGGCATGCGAACGCCGCTACCGCTGTGGTTGTGTGTGGGGCAGCTTCGGTATTCTAGCTTTCTCAACTTCCACAACCGTCGGTTTACTTTCACGTAACTATTTTTAACATTCCACATGCTTAAATAACTGCCTGATTGCGTCTTCTGCCATGATATGAGCGCCCGGGACGAAAAAAAAGTCGCTCATAACATGGAGCTTGCGGCGGTCTCGGACCAAAAAAAAAAAATTCTGGGATTTTGAGCCAGAACCGCGATACGATTATGAGGCACGCCGTAGTGGGGGACTCGGGATTAATTTTGACCACCTGGGATCCTTTAAAATGCACCTAAATGTAAATAAACGGGTGTTTTGCATTTCGCCCCCGTCGAAATGCGTCCGCTGTGCACGGCCGGGTGGTCTCGGTCCATATTTCTTCGTCATCGCCGTTCGCCTCAACACTTCGGTAGGCTCCGCTGTTTAATATTTGCCTGAAATTAGACACCGCGCATTCGCACAAAGCGCCAGTGGTCCCACTTATCACCAGATGCAAACATATGGGCTGTTGCACCCCCGCTCACCCGTAAGTAAGCGCCAACTCTCCTTTGCGCATAGCGCCAAATTGTTCACCGACCACAGCTGTTCACTTTCTGTTAAACTGTGGGCAGTATCTTATCCGGAGATCAAAAGTGTGAAATTGTTATTGCAAAAGGCTGCTTCTGTAGAATACTTAATGACAGTGAAAAGGAAATTGAGCTGCTCCGTGCGCTTCAGATTTCTCTGCAAAACGATGCCATTTCTGAATGAGATTTAGGTAGGATAAATGCAAGACAAAATTCACTACTAAATGTCTTCGGTGCGGCTTTTAGCAACGGATTAAGGCGAACGCGAAGTGTTAGGACCTGCACAGTTGAAACTAGCTGTATTGTAATTAGGCAATTGCCTTAGCAAGCAGTCTTTTGGAAGCGTCAGTAATCCCAGCACTTATTCAAGCTGCTCGTGGTTTCGACGCAGAAACGATGAGAATAGGTATTTTGGTTCTTAATGCACAACTATTTACAGGATGTTAAAATGTTGTAATCACCGGTCCTGATATTCTTATCATGGTCGAAAAAATAAAAAAAAAAACTGCTTTATAATTCGATTAAGAAAAGAAATAAAACGTGTTGGTGAAAAAACAACATACAAGCATGATCATTTATTTATCATGTAAAATAAGTGGAGCGAAATACAAACAGCACAAAGAGGTGTCCGGTCATGAATGTTCCACCATTCACAATGCAAGAAGTTGTTAAAAGCACTGATATAATAAGCATAAAGATATAATAATATGATATAATAAGCATAAAGAAAAAACATCAAACGTGAGAGATATGTATTAAGGGGCAGGAAACAAACACTGCAGCAAACGAATAGCAATAAATGCACAATGCATAAGATTGTTTCTATAAACAAGAAAGTGTAAAGCATAGGCATTTCATAACACATGGCAAAACAACTCTCAAACGAACACAAGTAGCCACATCACAAATACAGCAATTTAAAAAATGGCTGGTTAGAGATACCACCATTCCACTTCTTCAGCTGTTACTTAATCATGCACACACAACTTACTCAACAAATCATAATGCAAATATAGCTAACAACGGTGCGCTAATAACCTCCTTACTTATAGCTGCTTATATACTTAAAAGTACATGCAATTGAATTGTAGCCCATCAATAGCCTAAAGGACAATGGAAAATAAAACAATGCATATTATTCTGTTAACATTTGCATTTAAAGGAATTCTAATGTTATACATTTCACAAGATTGTCGTGGTGAAGGCGCTATTGTTGTGATGTGAACTACGCTACACTAGCATAACACAAATTGAGGTTGTAACAAAGCATGAAACAAATGTGTTTTATCATCAATGCCCTCATCAGACCTTGCAACACCCTTGTTCTCTTTCATCAGCATTGCAATTTTTTTGTAAGTGGTCGCCTGTACACGATAATCGTGATTCCTACTGCGCCCCTTTAACTGGTACCTCTTCAACTGGTTGGTTTCCTACCACCCCCTGCTGGACGTGAAGCTCGTCCCTTTGCTTGCATCTGCTTGTTTTTTTCTCTTGTGAAAAAATGCAAGCGTGTCTTAAGAAAAAACTGAACTACTTCTGCAGTTGTGCTTACGAAGTGCGATTTGCAGCCGACAGCAGCTGTAGCAGTACGACTGTCCATCAAAACATTCTCCACAATATTCATGTACACATCAGAACAGGCAGTTAGGTCAACTGTGTACACTTCCAAATGATCTTCCACAATTTGGAGGAGAGCGACTAGCTGACTGGAGGGCACATGTAGACGATGTCGGAGGCGTCGAAATGTTTCGCGCACACACGCGTATACTTCGACTCGAAGTTAAAACCGCTACCTTCCTGCCGCGGTATGGCCCGCTTCCATTTCTCGCGCTGCTCCTTGTCAATAGGCAAACGGAGCAACGACACATTTTCGGTCGTGCCCTTGTAGCCGGAACGGCAACCCGGCACGCAACACGTGTTCGGCATCGTTGTCCCACCCCGCCACTTCAACTAAACAGTCCAGCACTCGAAAAATAGCGCAGCACATGCACAGAACGCACCCGATCACTCAGGTCGCCTCGCACTGCGCAAGCGTTTCGGTACGCGAACGATGCCCTCCGGTGCGCAGTGGCGCCGCGTCACGGCAGCTTTGGGCAGCGTATGAACCTCTCCCATAGCGTGACGGCGGAGTTTCGTGACCAGAAAAACATGGAAGGACTCTGGTATTAATAATATTTCTGTATTATTAAACAAGTAATTGAGGCTTCATAGCATAATTACTGATTTGACAGCTATCCACTGCTGGCATAAAACCTAGACAAAAATTTTGTGGTATACAAAAAAAAAAAACAAGTACTCTCTTGTTAGCACAAACAATGACAAAACAGCCTCATTGTCATTATTTTGAATGTCAAATTTACATTGTGTATGGTAAATTTCAAAAGGGAACGGCCATTTTCCTTACTAATAGGACAACATAAAACTCCCTTCCTGAAGGCGATCATTAATACATCGGCCAGTTTGGCCGACGTACTCTTTCCCACCGATGTATGAATGATCACCTACAGGAGCATAAGCTTTCATTGAAATACGGTTATGGCTCAAACTTGCCTCTTCATCGCAAGGCCTGCGGCAATGAAAATAAACAAGCATGTGAAGCGAGGCTTCACGATACAACAATCTTGTTAAAGTAAAGACTGTGGCGCGTGAATTGTTCGAAGCCAACCAGATTAAGAAGACAGGGGACACATGTGTCAGCTCTCCCCGTCTCTGAATATATACACAAATGAAAGCATGTTTTTAGATAAGTTTTAGATTCGCGAATCCTTTCATGCATATCTTCAGTGTTCTCGCGCGTGCGCATTCATACAATCAGTGTTCTGCCTTTTTCGTCCCCCCCCTCTCCCCCTGGCTATATATTCAACCACTTTGACTACAATAAACAGTTATAAGTAGCGCCTTGTCCTGTCTTTGTTCCTTCTTAGTGTGCTGTCACTGCTGGCGCTTCATCTTTTGAAAGCTATGCACCAACTAGCCCCACAACGTGTTTTACTGGAATTCACCTTGTGAGTTTTTATTTATTTATTTATAATACCCTCAGGGCCAGAGGCATTATAGAGGGGAATGGTACAAAAACAAATGTGGTACATCGGAAGTAAACAAAACGTAGGGATTAATATGAACAAAACACAATGCTGCAATGTCACAAAAATAAATTCCTGGTTATACAATGTTAGGTAAAGTTTGACAAAAAAGGCTATTATCAAACAATGTTAGGTAAAAAGGCTGTGATGAGTAATATTTACAATATCAGTGGGAAGGTGGTTCCAATCTATACATGTTTGATGGAAATAAGACTGGGAAAAATTCTTTGTGTTACATAGATAGGCCCCGACTTTATGACAATGATCAACACGGTGTGATACATAATGGGGTCTTGTAAAGAATTGCGTGTGCAGTGTACGATGATGATGAAGCCTATGAAAGAGTGCTAGACGTGCCATTCTACGTCGAACAGACAACAAGGGAAGACAAAGATTAGATTTCCTGGAAGGAATGCTCGCAGTTCTATTATCATTACAAAAGATAAATCGAACCGAGTTATTTTGGACAAGTTCTAAGCGCGTTTTCAGGTTTTATGGCAGGGATCCCATACAGAAGTAGCATATTCTAATTTAGGACGTATTCGAGTTTTATAGAGTAGATGTTTTAGGTTAGATGGTGAACTAGAGAAGTTAGGGCGCAAGTAGCCTAACCTGCGGTTAGCGTTGTTAATAACGTATTCGGTGTGAATTGCCCATGACAGATTTGTAGTTATATGGACACCTAAGTACTTGTAAGAGTTGACTGTTTCTAAAGGAACATTGTTTAATTGGTAAGTGGCTTGTTGGTGAAAAACACGGGAAACACGTAGCACTTTACATTTGTTAGTATTTAGTTCCATTAACCACAAGTCACACCATTTGGATATTGCATTAAGATCGAGTTGCAACTTGTTAATGTCGGTTTCATGGTTATTTCGCGAAAAATAACACAATCGTCAGCAAACAAGTGTACGTTAGAGGATAGTGTAGCAGGAAGCTCGTTAATATAGATGAGAAAAAGGAGAGGGCCCAGAACTGAACCTTGGGGAACCCTAGAATGTACATCACTGAAAGAATTAAAACCATTAGCTGTAACAAACTGAGTGTGATTTGTTAGAAAAAAACTTAATCCACTTGAGAGGGTTAGGATGTAGATTTAGTTCATTTAATTTGTACAAGAGAAGTCTGTGGCAAACCTTGTCAAATGCTTTAGAGAAATCTAAAAAAAATACAATTGGCAAAAAAAGATCCAAAATTTGATGTAGCTCGTGACTGAATGAAACAAGTTGTGTTTCACATGAAAATGTTTTGCAAAAGCCGTGCTGAGCTGGGGTGAAGAATGAATTATACTCGAGGAAATTAACAAGGTCAGAAAAAATGATATGTTCAAGTAGTTTACAACAAGTATTAGTGAATGAAATGGGACGGTTATTTGGTGAATGTTTGTTACCTGACTTATGTAGAGGAACCACTTTCCCGACCGTCCATTCTTTAGGTAGTGTTGACTTATCTAGGGACTGCTGAAAAAGCTTTGTAAGAATAAGTGAACTAACAACATTAGTACTTTTTAAGAATTTTGTGTTAATTGAATCATAGCCAGGAGAAGAATTAATTACGAGAGAATTTATCAGTTTTAGGACACCAGACCTTTCAACAATAATTGCAGGCATTTGTATATAGTCATATTCACGTGTGGCAGGCAGAACATTTTTAGACAAAGGTTTCGTTTAAGAGACCAACAATGTGGTCACGTGGAAGACGGGAACCTGAAGAGTCATCCAAGGCGATGTGGTCACTAGATGGTGGATTGATAGTTCTCCAAAATTTTTAACATTATTTGTTAGCATTGATGGAAGAGTGGTAAACAAAAATTTATGCTTAGCAACCTTCAATGCAGTTACCTAAGCATCAAATGCTAATTTATAAGTAGCCCACCTCGATTCAGTGGGTGAGCTTTTAGCCAAGCGAAAAAAGCGTTTCGATTGGCAAGCCGCCTGATATGCACACCATACCAGGGGCCTTGTGGATTTACAATTTTGTGAGTCAGTATGTGCTTGTTGGTTAGTTTGTTTACTTTAGACACGAAAAGGTCCCAGTTAGTTAGAACTGAACGGTTGTCAAAATCAGGGAGGAAGTCTAGAAATGAGGTTAATTCTCTGTTAATGGCATCAAAGTCAGCGATATTGTAATTGTGTATAATCTTCCGTTGTTTAGTGGCTTTGGGAATTGATGAGTTGAAAGTGAAATGAAGAAGACAATGATGGCTTATGCAGATGATGCTCAAGAAGCAGTTTTGTAGCCGGTCTGCCCCTGTTTTGATAGTGTGACAGCATATTAGCTCACGTTGAGTTGTTTCTAGCAGCCTCTAAAATTCAGACATTGATCAGCTTATGCAGCTAGCACAAACTACCTAAATTAGAATGGCAATAGCACAATAAAAATAGCAAAATAATAGCACATTTCCTATTAACAGCCTTAAACTGCACTGGCTTATGTCAAGGAAACAGTTTAAATATGATAGCTCACTATTCAATAAACAAAATGCACCTTGTTTTAGCCTTGTTTCTTGTCTCAAATTTATTATCATTGCTTTCTCTCTGCAGCCAAATTAACCCTGCATTACTACATGGTCACATTCAATGACAGCTGTGAATCGCTTCATCCAAAGTTTTCCTCTTGCAGTGGGAAAGGTAGAATGTCACACGAACAATGATAGTTCACTCAGAATTTAAAATACAACATCCAAGTGAAGACATGCGCTCTCAAAAAATAAGTAAATGAATAAATAGATTCATATGCTCCAAACAAAGCACACTACATTTACTTCACGCTACTATGACAACACTGCAAGCGACGCAGCTCTCTTGACAGTCACATGGGTTAGTGCAGCACATAAACCATTGAGTAAAAATACTGTGAAGGCCAACTGACGTTAAAGGTATCTTATGTAAACAATTTTTTAAAATAAATTTATTTATAAATAATCAATTTATAAACTTAAAAATAAATTTCGCTCAGGAAATGTCACACAGTACTAAATTACTTAGCCTTGAAATTGCAAGTTTCATTTAGCTAATATGTAAAGCTGATAATTTTTTGCACTCAATATAGAGCAGCCCGACAGATTTTTGAACCCCCCCCCCCCCCTTTTTTTTTTACACAGCTCCCGTCGTAGTCTCAAGGCCAGTACCGTATTCAAATTGCAAAGAGGGAAAAGGTAAAATATGCTGTCAAACCTAAAATAACTTCCAATCACAAACAAGCTCCGTCGATTACTGCATGAATGCGGCAATCCGAAACGTTAACTGGCGATTTGAACGATGTGAACGGCCCAATATGCCGTTCAAATCGTGGTACATGATTTCCAGCAAATTAGGAGCCCTTCAATCATATAATAAAATCACTTACCGAACCGAAATAAAGCGATGTTCTTGATGCTGTTCTTACGAACACGATTATAAGCTGCTGTCACCGCAGCCGAAGTTCCTAATGCGTCATAAAGAGCGCGAAGCGGCACATTGGCCCGTAAGCACCGCTGCATGTGGCACCACCCGTACCTACTGGCGCTAATATTTTCTCATGCATACATATTTTTATATTAAAACAACTTTAATGCACAGCTATGTTTTTCTAACAGCATGAATTTTATTTTTGTACTTTCTCTTTATGAAAATATTAAACTGCGCACCCCCTTTGCCGGCTGCAAGTCGCAGCAGGCTATCAATGTGGCGCCAGATGAGAACGGGCGAACGTGCGCGCGTCAAAACGTGCGTAGGAAATCTATGAAGAACCGGCTTCCGCGCGGTCCATTTGTGGTGCTGATTGCACTGCAAGGGGTTTCATATGCTCAACGCAGCTATCCCCTCACAATTTTCCGAAGCATGCCGGGCAGCTTCAGCGCTTACAAAATTGACCGTTTCGCCCCCACTCCTTTCCCGTTCACTCTAGGATAGTCGAGCCCGAGCCCCCCCCCCCCTTTCAGATTCAATGAGTCTACCCTGGATTTTCCCTAGCAATGCCTTCGCAATTTTGACGCTTTTTTAAGTAATTGTAACTATTCATGAAAATTGGGGACGTATTCTGAAACTTTCCACTTCGGCAATATTTCGCTTTTCGCCTTCAGATGCGCGCTGATTGGCTGTTTTAGCAAAATTGGATGAGCTGATTGGCTGGTTGAGCCCAACGTCATTCAAATTTGCTCAACCAGCCAATCAGCGCGCATCTGAAGGCCAAAAGCGAAATATCGCCGAAGTGGAACGTTTCAAAATACGTGCCCAATTTTCATGAATAGTTGCGTATGTATGGTTATGAGCTACTGAGGATTTTCTTTAACTCCCTTGTGGCTTCCCTTGAAACAGCATAATAAATTTCTGCTCTTTACTATCATTGTACAAAACAGGCCTCAGCGGCAGGCGGCCGTTACCTTCGGCGACCACACGTGTTTGCTGCCTGCCGTTGGTACTACATGCATTGCCTTCATGCCTAGTCGTGGAGTGGACACACTTCCATGAGCTGAATGCGAGGCCATTAGCTTTTTTTTTTTTTTATTATTTGAGACGTCATTGAACGGCGTTGAGGCGACTTTCATGCGATATTTTTCGGTTTCACTTATTTTTCATCTGTAGTCGCAGCCTGCTGGTGGTATTTACGCGCTCATGTTTAAATACAGTGCATAATGGTGAACTACATATCAAGTCGGTAACGGAATTACACAGCTCCCGTCGTAGTTTCAAGGCCAGTACCATACTCAAGTTGCAAAGCGGGAAAAGGTAAAATATGCTGTTAACAAACCTAAAAGAATTTGCAATCAGAAACAAGCTCCGTCGATAACTGCATGAATGCGACAATCCGAAACGTTAACTGGCGATTTGAACGGCCCAAAGTGCCGTTCAAATCGTGGTACATGATTTCCAGCAAATTAGGAACGCTTCAATCATATAATAAAATCACTTACCGAACTGAAATGAAGTGACACTCTCTCGTTACTCTTGCGACCACGATTAGAAGCTGCTGTCTCCGCAGGCCAAGTTCTAATTGCGTCATAAAGAGCGCGAAGCCGCACATTGGTAGGGTTGCCAGATGGCCCCAACAAAAAATAGCCAAATGATCTCAAAATGTAGCCCAAAGATAGCCCGACTCAATTTTTTTGTTACCCAAAAGTAGCCAAAAACATAGCCAAAACTTTGATTATGCTCTCCAGGTGTCTTATGGTGCAGATGGTTTACCGCGTGTTTCCGGCTCTAAAATTACTTCCGCCACATGCAACCACCACAACAGTGGCCTCAAGATCTGCGAAAAGGATTCTAGTAAGAGCTGCCACTCAGACGTGGATTTGGACACCACTTATTGTTACAACGAGCCGAAGGACTTCGTTTCCGATTGATTCATGACGCTATCAGTATTTACTGAGCCGCACGTTGTGAGCTAACTTTAGTTCATGCCTCGCTTTACTCGAGGCATTTTTCTATAAGTGTCGGGCAAAATACTGCCAGCCCCAGCCTCTAGGATCAGCGTCGACTGGTCACGATCGAGTGCCCAAGAGGCGGCCCGAGCTTAATGCATTTTAGAATAGTGATGCCTTTCCTAAGCTTGATTCATAAATTAAGCGTGTTATTTCTATGCCGCTCTCTCTCTCTCTTTCTCAATTTTGTATTTTTTACTCGAGAGCAGCTTGACGCTGAGTTAGCAAATGCTGCCGCTTAGAGACAGACTGGACTCTGGAGAAAACTAGAAACCTTCTCGCATTTTCCTCGTGCGAAGAAGGAATATATATCTATAGTTGTGACTGCAATAGTACAAAAACGGAATGACCTGCTGGCCCGTAGCAGAAGAGGTGAATTAAAGTTTACAGTTTCGATTGCCACCTGGATTACGGCACTGGCAATAACCCAGGTGGTATTAGTATCGAAGCGTTGAACCGTGCAATTTTTAAACAGGGATTCCCTGGCAAGATTCGTGCAATCTGAAAACGTGTGCGTAAGTTTCTGTGAATGCAGGCACGAATGCGTGTGTTGCCAAATTTCCGAGGGGGGCTGTGTAACTTACCTTCAGTGGGACTTGAAAAGAATAAAATGTAATTCCACTAGGGAACACATACGCGCGCGGCGACGAGGTTACCGTGTTTGAACTTAGACGCAACCTCACAGCGACGACCACGATCACAGTAGAAATGCGCTTGGAGTGCCCATATAATTGCTATCGCAATAAAAGGAAATACCTCTTGCTCATTTACCTGTTATTTTATCATAGGCAACCACTTTTGTTAGACCTAGTGAAAGCATTCTCACGTTCCGAAAATACTCATTTTACGGGTGGTCAGCCCGCCGGGGCAGACAACAGTAAAGGAAACGAGCCCGCGCACTCTGATAACTCGTTCTTCGCCAACACACCGCTCGACCAGGCTGGCGCACCCTCCGTTACCGTCACTACGTCACACTAAGTGAAAATGGCGCACGTGCGTTCTTGCTTCTGCAAAAAGGAAACGCAATAAATATCCTATAGCGCATTAGATTATCCTTTGTTTAATAAAGCCGGTGGGCCGGCAATATCTGTGTGTTTACAAAGACTAGAAGGGCAAGAGGGGACGGAACTCCAGCGGTCCTCCACGCGCACTGTGCCATGGCTACCGATCTCCAAATAACGGCAGACGACGAGCGAGTACAAAGTGCGCTCGTGCCTGTGCCGAAGTTCGTGATCATGCGGGAGCCTCACGCAAGTTCTTGACCCTACCTTAAAACATCCTCATTCTCAACTGCAATATTTTAAAATTTGAATGGCTTTATGCTTTGCAGATGCAATAGTTGCCTTCGAATGCGGAATGAATTTCGGACATTTTGTAACAGAGTAAGAAATTTGCCGAATTTCTTCATTCCGAAACAACGCACCACCAGATGCTTTTAAAACCAAATATGCGCATAAAGTAAAATTTACCTTTGAAAGAGTGGTCCTTCTCCCATTCCTTCTTATATGTGCACGGCTGTATTTCGCCCACTTGCCCATGCTTAGTTTTGAGGACGGTTTTCTTAATGAACCACGCGTGAAGCGGCAGCAGATGGCGCCGAAAGCAAAACAAAGGAGGGATTAGCCTGGAAAGCCGTGTAAACACAGCAGCGATGACTTTACTCCATCCATTCAGCGCCAACATTGCCTAAAAACACAGCCTTCGAGATTGCCTACATAACTTTTTAGCAGCAATGAGCTTTGGGTTTTCAAAAACCGGCGTTCCCAAATTTTGTCAGTGCTGACGTGGTCCCCGGGATCCGGAAGTCCTTAGTACGAAAATAGCCCAAATGTAGCCATGTAGCCAACTCGGAATTTTCGACGCCAAGCCGCGTAAAAAGTAGCCCAATTTGGCTATTAATAGCCGAATCTGGCAACCCTACACATTGGGCCTCGAGCACCGCTGCATGTGGCGCCACCCGTACCTACTGGCGCTAATATTTTCTCATGCATACTTATTTTTATATTAAAACAACTTTAATGCACAGCTATGTTTTTCTAACAGCATGAATTTAATTTTTGTACTTTCTCTTTATGAAAATATTAAATTGCGCGCCCCCCTTTGCGGGCTGCAAGTCGCAGCAGGCTATCAATGTGGCGCCAGATTTGAACGGGCGAACGTGCGCGCGTCACAACGTGCGGAAGGAAATCTATGAAGAAGCGGCTTCCGCGCGGTCCATTTGTGGTGCTGATTGCACTACAAGAGGTTTCATATGCCCTATCCACGCAACTATCTCCTCACCTTTTCCAAAGTATGCCGGCAGCTTCCGCGCTTACAAAATTGACCGTTTCGCCCCCACTCCTTTCCCGTTCACTCGTATGTATAGTCGAGCCGACCCCCCCCTCAAATTCGTTGAGGCTGCCCTGGATCCCTCCTTGCAATGCCTTCGCAATTTTGACACTTTTTCTAAGTAATTGTCTTTACAATGGCTAGAAGCGTGTGGCTTGGAGACATCAAGTGCTAGCCATCTTGAAGATGGCTATAAACTATAGACGATTTGCAGCAGCCGGTTTGTGCAACTGAAATCAGATGGCGCCACCGGAGCGCCGCGCGTGTTGGACATCTCTGGCCTTGGGCGCGCAAACGAAACTACAATTGCTCAGTCGCGAAAGCGTAGCCAGCGGCGTTTAACAAGCGCAGTTTGTCAAACGTCGAATATTCTGCTCTATGTGGAGATTAAGAGGGAAAACGTAAGCTGTGGTTGGATGCAAAAACTGTGATGGCGACATTAAGCTGTGGAACACGTCGGTGTGTGAAATACACGCGCCACAGCTGCATCAAGACTGCCCGTGCCCGAGGCCGTTTTCCATGCGCCGATTTCCTCAAGGAGAGAAAAACAAGCTCACCCGACAATGCTGGATAGCGAACCTACAGAGAAAGAACTTCAATTAAGGCACATCGGCAAGAGTAAGTGGCAGATCACAGTACCGAATAAGCGAACGCGCTCGGCTTGCGGAATAGTGTATAAACTTTTCACGTCTTTCGCTTGCTGTACATTAAGGTCACCGTGCGGTGTTTTCGTGGCAGAACACAATCATTAGCGATATCGTATTGGAACAGTCACCTGCTATCTGTCATGTTTATCGTTAAGCGAAATTACACGCCACGTGCGTATATGCGCCGGGATCGGTGCCAATTAAGGCGTACTAGTTGTCGCGGTGACAACTCCTGCAGAAAAAATTGGAGAAGTGCTATCTGAATCGCGTTTTTAAATCGTTAAGCTTGACGAATTCCTGCCTGCGCGTCTGATTTTACATATGTTGGTTTCGCTGCTGTATCGGATGCACGGTGTGATCAGAATGTAGACCTGGCGTTGTTTGTGGCCAGCAACAGGTGCGCGAAAGCTAGCTGTGTTGACGCTGTAGCACAAAATTATTGTTTCAAACAACGCTAGAAGCGTTGGTTGCGTGTTTATCGTAAAGTGATATACAATAATGTCACAATTTCGTGATGTCAAGAGAAACCATGGAAATAAAAGTAAATAATTTCAAACTCACCAGTTTGACATTATTTGATTAGCTGCGTATTAAAGTAGTGGTAACTACAAATCAGCTGTTTCTTTCTGCCTTGTGTCTTTCAGGGTTCCCCAAAAGCGCATGGTGAATATATATATTATTTACTTTAATTTTCATAGCCTCTTTTGACATTGCGAAATTGCGGCATTATTTGACACTATGAAATTATGACATTATTTGTGATTATGGAAAAGACATTGGCGGCACAGTGCTATTGCCTTTTTTTTTGTCAAATTTGTGGCAGTTTGCAATAAGAACTGCATGCGTTACCCATGTGCATGCTTTTTATTTATGTGGACTCCTTTATTCTTACGTTCAAATAAAAGCAAACCATTGTAAATATTACATGAATCACCCTGATGTTCTATTCACTTTGTTGATGGGCGTCCAACCAAGGACTATCCCTACCCAACACTGCAGCTTGGAACACAGCTTTATGCTGCACATGCCATCCTTGGATTGACACAAAGCTTTCCCAACATTGCCACTGTCAAAAAGGTTGATGCCCTCTGTAAACCCCCTGTAGTCCTGTGCAGGCTTCCCATCTTGGTCGATTGCCTTGACCATGTAGTCGTAGACAACTGAAATAGGGGAGAAACATTTGTATGTACTGCGGGAATGAAAAAAAATAATGGCAACGAAAGAAAGCTGATTTTTTATTTACTCCTCAAGACATCTGCAGATGTTTGAAATAACTAAAATAACACGACAGATACAGTCTGATATTAAACTGATCGTTTGGATTTATAAATTATAGTTCTGGAGTTTCAATAATTAATACATATTTGATTACTAAGCTGGTGTTGCTCTCCTATGAAGAGTTCGAAAAGTTCAAACGGGAGCTCTCATTTATAAAACGCTTGAGTTACAGCTAGCCAAAGTTATGCCCCTGTCACATGGCCACTTTCGATCGCGATCGAGCCTCGATCCGGCTCGGACTTTCAATCGCAATCGAAAATGATCGCTACTACACAGTCCAAGGATCAGAATCGTGTTATTTGGGCTCTAACGCTTTAAGTGTAACTAAGTCCGAAGCAAATAATAAACGTGCCTAATAGGTAGTAAAGGTACGTACAAATCAATTTTCAGAAAAATTACTTTTTCATTCAGTATTTTAGGTAAACGACGAGCCACGTCCGCCGATTCTGATCGTCTGCAAATCTCAGAACTACGTGCATGGCGTCGACGCAGCACACAGATTTTCAAAATTATACGAGCATAAAAAATAAAACGGCCTTTTTAGAGGGTTATTTCTTCGGATCTCTTTCTTTCTCGTTGTACCTCGTTTTCTGTCACACTGAGCTAGAAGCTGCTTACGTCGGTCTCCGATCGAAATCGGACACTTAATTCGATTACGATTTGCGGATCACGACCGACTGGATTCGGATCGAGGCTCAATTGCGATCGAACGTGCCCGTGTGACAGGGGTTTTACTATGAAACAACACCCGTTCGGGGGCATTCAATTAGTACATCCAACAAACAGAATCTGCCGCTCTGTAGTCAACTACGCAAAACTATTGCGTGCCCGCCGCACTGGTGAATTCTGCAGAGATCAGTGCACCAGTATCGAGGCAAACGTTTACCTAAACGTATGTGTGAAGCTAAATACCAGCGAGCGAGACGTCAACACACCAGCGGACACGGATTTTTCACTCGGCGCTCAAGCATACACATTCGAGGCCGTCAAGCAAAGCGCGAGAGACTAGGCAACCACTTCAAACAGCTCAGATCGTAGCTCAAGTACACCGCACTAGCCACAAAAAGAAAAAGAACTAGCGAACTGACGTGAACGCCGCACAAGAAGCCTCCATGAGCTCGAATCGCTCGGCGCGAATGAGCGACGCGCATGCACGATGATCGAGCGCCAGAGCGCTCCGGCGCGAGCACATACAACGTTAAAATGACAAACAATGGTTCACTTACATGATCGTTGAACCATGGGCCAGAGCTTTGTGTCGTCGATCCAGCCGCTGTCCATCGGTGGACCCGAAACAACGCCGCTTGCCGCACCGTCGCCCACGACTACAGCAGTACGGCGCCTTCGCTGGCCTTCAACCCAAGGCCAGTCATGCCGGCGCACTCACGTGATCAAACATGGCCGCTCCCGTGCGCCGCTGCTGAAAACCGTCTATAGCTTGTCGTAGATCTAGCCTGCTCAAGCTTCATCAAGCTAGCTAGTAGCCAACTTGTCCGTCCTGGGATATTTCAAGTATACCGTGTTCGGCTACGTCAGATACAACCGACACGTATTTTTCCAGGCATCAAATAAGATGTTCAGGAGGAAAAAGCGGGTTTCTTGGATATGGAAGTTTACGCCATACAGCTTGGCCGCTACAATGGTCACTCTTTGTCTCGTATGTGCTTGTATACGGCCTATATACGGCTGTCGAACGAAAATTACGCAGATTCCTCGCACTGTGGCAATCGATGTTATTCGAAGCGTTTTGCGGGTTGTTGAATATCCAGCATCGTTTAAGGTTCTGCAAAGCGTCACCAGATGCACCAACATGTTTATGTAAGGCGAGCAATTGTGTGACGCGAGCGTGTGTATGACGACAGCAGCAAGGCGATGCCGACAATAGAAGAAACACCTGTTCCGTTACCACCTGATGGCGGTACAGTGTCACATATAGCGTCTCAAGCCCGCTAGACATCACGAGAGAAGCATATAGGGAAAATGACGTGCTCTCGCTTTTATAACCAACTTGTTGCTATGCGACGTGATGCATCTGAAGGGCAGGGATAAGTTTGTCAATAAACAGTATATACGCACGCAAAGCAGCTATACGGTCACGTCCTCTATGAGTCTCTCTCTCTCTGCTCGGTGAGACCTTTAGTGGAGTGAACGATGGCCAGCCAAATGGGGCGCTATCTGGTATAGAAATCAAAGCAATTTTGCGACAAAAGCGGCGTCTTTTGTCAGGCCTGGATGCAATCTTATAACGGTTCGGAAAGCAAATTGATCGCTCTCCGTTTCTTCGCGTGAGTGGTCAGAATCATGCTTTCGTCACCAAAAACGCGATTAGGACCGATCCCGCGACGGCAAGCGAACGGTTCGCTTTTCAAACCTTCTAACTTATAAATGATCTCACCCCTGGGAAAATGTCAGAGCAAGCGCCGATCTCTATAATGACGGCAAACTGTCGCCAATACTTTGATTTCAAGTAGATGATATTATGTGAAAGTTGGTGCTAACATTTGTTTTGCTGTCGGGCGGCATCGGTACTACCATGTTACGCAATAGCTATGCAAGCCCGCATCGCTGAATCCAAAAGATGCGAAATCGGGGGGAAAAAATGAAGAAAAAAAGCCTGTGCAAGGCGTGAAACATTGAGGGAGCCTACATGTGACAGCGCGTGCCACTCCCTGCGCGAGAATTTAAACGCATCGAGATATTTCCAAATAAAGGTTTTTACAGAAAGCGGCATTTCATATTTTTTTCTATATTTTTTCCCTCTTCTAGTGCGATTTTCTGACATACTGGATCTGGACCGCGGTTTTGTAGCGATGCCTTTTTCTATGCTAATGCTTTTCGGCGCTTCTCGCTTTCATGAGTGGCCTAGGGTGCCACGATGTCCTCCTCAGCGGGGGAGGAGGTACACATTGATGCGGATCGCCGCTTGACCACGCGCGAACGCGACAAGCGCCGAAAGGCATTGGCATCGGGAAATGGCATCGATACAAAACAGTGGCCTTGATCTCGTAAATTTAAACGACACGCTTAAGCGCTGCAAATACTGATTTTGACGTCATCAGCAAAAAAATTGACGCAGTTTCACCTGAAAGGCGAAGCATCAATTGCGATAGCAAATTAGTAGAGAGCTATACGGAGTAAGGATAGTAGTTTTATCAGCTGTATAAACTTGGACATGCAGCAGCACCAGCAACGCGCAGAACTGTTGTCGACGCCGTCGGCGTTTTATCCGCGTTCGCACCGAACGCGCGTGGCGTTGGTGACTGTTGTCGATGCCTGTGGGGGCGGCTCAGAGGTTTTCGACGAGATCAGAATGGGACAGTCGTCGAGCAGCGTCGGAAATCTTACCTACCTTCTCGCCTCGCAACGTTTTTATATAAATACGCATTTGGTGCCGCAGCTAAACGTCGCCTCCCCTCCCTCCCTCCTGTCCCCCCACGGCATTTCGCGCCCCGGAAGAAGTCGCGTTTGCTCTCTATATATGGTGATTGTAACGGAGGAAAGAGACGCAGCCCTTCAGGGAGCACGGCGGAGAACGCGCGTTTGCTCTCCGACGTGCGCTCGCTCCCCGTTGTGTCTGGACAAAGGACTCATCGACAGGCGTGAACATATCAAGTGCACTTCACGCTTGCTTCTCGCGTCCGGGAAGTGTCACTGTCAGTCACCTGGGACTGATGGATGATCAATTAGTCCCCAGACTTCATTGGGTCCTCGGTCTCGTGCGTAGCTGAAACGGCAACGTCGCCCTTGGTGTGTTTCCGGGAAGCACCAGCGCCCGCCCGAACTACGACTACGACGAGGCCCGGCGCCGACTGTGACGCGCCAACCTGGAGCCCTTTCGAGACAACAGCCACCGCCCTCCCTGGATATGGTGGTTTCCGCGAACTGACCGCTACGGAGAGACGACTCTTGAAAAGGGCCAGTGTCTAGCAATCCCGTGGGAGCCACATCAACGTTCGGTTCCCAAGGTGTCAACCGCTGCCTGTGTTCGGGGGCGACCAGGCACGATTGGAGGTGGAGCCCGACGGGAAACGATGGCACATCATGTTCGGGATATGGCGACCTGGTCCAAGATGGTGATTGGCTAAAAGAACTAAAGTGTATTCCCTCGTCGAGTGAAAGAGGGAAACGAAAGGGATAAAACAGCGGGACTTGAGTGTTGTGAGGACGCTCGACCATGTAGAACGCTCGGAGATGTAAACGCTACTATACATGCAAAGATGTTAGCACGTAGACAGCTCCAATATTATGGAGCCCTTCTTGTAAAATACCATATGTATATTTGTATATAAACCAGTTTTCTAATCTCCCTGGATATCTCCTCCTCTCGGCACCTCGCACGGCACCATCCATGGAACCTTGCGATAGCCGAGTAGTAAGTGGTTCTTGAGGAAAGGGAAAGGTTGGCACTATCTTCTGCAGCCCTTGAGGGAGCACGGCTCAGCGCGAGCGGCTACGAACACCGTGAAAGCGCGCGTCCCTCGCACCCTTTCACTCGCACACACAGCGTCCGGAGCGCGGCGACGATTTCATCGCCGTTGACGTCATTCGGAACCTCACGCCGATGGCGACGGCAACGACGACGCCGACGGCAGAAATCTGCTTTGGAGTGTCCATATAATTGCTATCGCAATAAAATGCGCCACCATGCCGCCATATCTGACTCGGAAAATAACGCTTTACGCATGCTTCTTGGAACGAGAGTGAACACTCCAAGAAACTGGTGCGGCTGCATTAATACGTTCAGGCGCATAAATTAAAAACGCCATCTCTGCAATACTGAATGTTTTACAGACCGCCATACGATGCGAGACGGTTCCACCTGCAAAGTTGAGTTTGTTCAGTGTGACAACATGCGGGATATAAAGCACTTTGTTCCAGATGCATGTTTCAGATTTTTTAAAGGAGTACTGACACCAGTTTTCGAAGTCGAAATAACTTGAGGGCGATTTCTGTGGACACGCACACATCTACAAAATATCAATAGCGCGTGTAACTTGAAACAGATTTAAAAATTTTAAATACGTGCGGACAATCAACCGCAACGTACAGCACCCCGCCGCATCTGCATCAACATGGGATGTCTTCTACACATTTGTAGCCAAAACATCTTTACGGTACGAGTATTTGTTGCAATTTTGCCTACGATCTACGAGCAGACCGTGCTGCTTGTGCTTATGCTCGCCCCCGGACTACGGTGTTGTGCCGCTACGCAAGCTGCACTGCTAGTCATCCTCAGCAGTCGCTCATGGCGGAATGCTGCCCGGGACGTGCTCGCGCGTTTTATTGCGATAGCAATTATATGGACACTCCAAGCGCATTGTTGCCGTCGTCGTCGTCGCCGTGAGGTTTCGTATAAAGTCCAACGGCGATAAAACCGTCGCTGCGCGCCGTACTACGCTGTGTGTGCGAGTGAAAGCGTGCGAGGGTGAGCCGGCACCGCAGATTAATCTCGTGCACGCGAGAGAGGAAGGTGGCTGGAAGATGGTTGTTCGCTCGCGGGGCACGGAGACGGTAGGGGTACGGCTGCTGCTGACGGAGCTTCCGCGTGGACACCGTATCTTGAAAGCGATCTGCTATGTGGCCGAAGGGTGCGCCCGCGTGGGCCCTCATCTTTACAGCGATCTGCGATGGGTGCAAAGTGCAAAAGTGCATGCGCTGAGTGCCGGTAGCGTCGTATGCGCTGTGCTTTCGACGTTTAGTTCGCGTTGAAGCGAGACGAGAGCCAGCGCTAAGGTCAATTTGCCTGCTGCTGCTAGAGTGACCTAGAATAGCTGCTGCTGGCGCGCTTTCTCACTCCATCGTTTTAAACAGTTTCCGCGGTCATCGAGTGAGATGTGTTCATGTTTACCTGTGCGCGCGTGACACCGTGCTGATTGATCGATTGACTGATTGATCGATTGATACACCCTGAGCTCCCATACGAGGTTCGCTACTAGAGAGGGGATGTTTAGACACGAAAAAACGCTGTTCTAAGTGGCTCTAAAGCTAGCCTCTATGGTATATACTGTATAGACGGTTTCATCCAGCGCCACCGCGCTCTGGCAACGCTGTGCGCCGGCATCCGGCGCCCTTAGGAAACTTCCGGTAGCCATTCCTTTTGCTCGTTTTTGCTGGTATTTGTTCGCTCGCGCGCTCGTCCTGCTGATATTCTGTGTTATTTTTCGGGTATATCGACATAAGTGCGACTTGTGGCATTCAGTGTGTTGCGTGACGGCGAGTAGCTCTTGGAGCATCGACTTTTTTCATTACGTTTACTCGTCAACGGTGTTTTTCAAATCTGGGAGCCTACCAAGAGCTCCCAGATTTGCTCTGCTCACTTCATCCAAGGTACGTTACTACGTGGAGTAGCCGGACTGCTATAATGTTGAATAATAAAAGTGCTACTGAGCGGTTGTTCTGGCCGTATGTCGTGTAACTCACGCGAGAGCAGCTCGACTCTCGCCCCGAGTTTGCCCGCTCGTCCAGTTTCTTGCCTCGGCGTGGATCGCCATGCTACGGACATGAGTTTAAATTATTGTTTAGCGGGTGCCATGCTGCGGCCGTTTTATTTTAATGTTTGTCGTATCTGGGGCACAAGTGCACTTCTGCAGCTTTACTACCTAGGTACATGTGCGCATTGGTTTGTCATGTTTAACGTCCTAAAGCGACTCCGGCTATTGACGGACGCCGCAGTGGAGGGCTCCAGATAATTTCGACCACCTGTGGTTCTTTAACGTGCACTGACATCGCACAGTACGCGGACCTCTAGCATTTCGCCTCGATCGAAATGCGATGGCCGGGGCCCAAACGGCGTCTTTCGGATCAGCAACCGGGCAGCACCGTAACCGCTGAGCCATCGCGACGGCATGTGAGCATTCGTATCGGTATCGCAGAGCAGAATCGCAGAAAAGCTAGCGATTTCCGTGCATGCATATAGGAAGCTTCGGCCACATTCGAAAAGCATTTACGAATTAACGGAGGCCAATTATGGATTACAATCGCGTGCCCAACACTACAGGTTTCATTTTGTTAGAAGTGTAGTAAATTCGTGAGCATTTAAGCTAGTCCCATTTCAGTCGACCTAGGCTTCTTGCACTAAATGACTTTTGAGAATGTACAGTTATTTGTGAATGCATACTGAAAAGCAGAAGCAAGGCATATGACGCAGAAAACATGTGCATGTTCACGTGCACAGCTTACCACTTCATCCTCCATCTTGTAGCAATAAAAGTGCCATTGCGAAATGCAAAAACGCCCGTGTGCTTTTGTTGTAGGGCATGTTAAAGAACCCCAGGTGGTCAAAATTAATCCAGAACCCTCCACTACGGCGAGCCTCATTAACAGAAATGGTTTTGGCACATAAAACCCCAGAAAGAAGAAAAAAGTGCTATTAAATTTTTTCTAGTTTTCGGTAGTCCCATTACCCGCCTTGAAGACAACAGTCTGCGTTTATTGCATGTCCTCACTAATATGCTCCGCTTGTTGCTCCGGGGTTGTAACTGAGGGAAGGTGTTTGGAGCCCGGCGAAAACAAAAATTGCACGACATCATCGTCCAGCGGATTTGGCAGCTCTCTGCCTCTAAACATCAGCTTTTGGCGATGCCTATCTTTTGCTTCGGTGCTAAGCGCCTTAAAGTAGTCTCTCGTCATCTCGACAATATTCACGATGTAGAATCAGCTCATCACAGATTCCACCAAGCAGTGCAAACATCGACACGCCATCCTCGCGTCGCGCATGCCTTCAAACAACATCGCCGGAAGTGTTTCTACCTCTCCTGCCGGAAGTTTCGATGGGGCAACCAATCAGCGGCAAGCGAGGTTTGTTTGTAAACACTGAAACCGTCTATAACTGTCTACTAATTTGCTATCGCAATCGATGCTTCACCTTTCGGGCGAAACTGGGACTTTGTCATCGCTGTCGCCGTGAATCGATGCTTCACCTTTCGGGCGAAACTGGGACTTTGTCATCGCTGTCGCCGTGATGTCCCGTGTAAAGTCCGAGGGCGATAACACCGTCGCCACGCGCTGGTACATCGGGTCAGGGATGAGTTTTATTGCGATAGCAATTATATGGACACTTCAAGCGGATTTCTGCCGTCGCCGTGAGGTTCCGTATAAAGTCCAAGGACGATAACATCGTCGTCGCGCGCTGTATGTGCGAGTCAGTAGCGCACCCAGGATCTCTGCCAGGAGGCGGTTGACAGTTTGCCAATACCATCTAAACAGCACTAATTTCGATTTCTTCACGGGAAATTGTCAAAAAAATTCGCTTCTTGCGAGTGTGCAGACGATTGCGCATCTTATATCTTAGTTGCAGCACTCAAATGCGTAAGGAAAGAAAAGGAGTTAAACAAATGGGGCGGTTAAGTTGGCCTCAGGGGGGGTTACAACCCCCAAACCCCCCCCCGTCGGTGCGCCACTGGTGCGAGTGAAATCGAGCGGGGGACGCGCGCTTTCATGGAGAGCGTACGCACGCACCAGGGCCGAAAACGAATGTGGATGCCCTTATACACCAAGCGTATAAGACAGCACTTAACCTCCCCAGGCACACGCCAAACAAGCGCCTCCTTCGGATGGGGGTACATAACGCGCTTTATGAGCTCACGGAAGCCCACCGCACAGCCCAAAATGGAGAGGTTGACCTCTACCACCACAGGACGGCACATCCTGGACAAACTAGGACTAAGCACGACCTCAGAGGAAAATAAGACACGTTCCTTACCATCAGACATACAGAACTGCCTCAGTATCCTCCCGCTGCCTAAAAACATGCACCCCGTGCATCACGAAGCGCGCAGGCAGGCCAGGGCAAGAACCCTCTACAAGCAACACCACGACGACCGCTTCACGGTGTGTCGATGCCGCTAGCTACCCACACAAACCGGCCTATGCTGTTAGTGTAGTGTCACATCAGCTTCGTAACACCACAGCAGCCATAATACAGGCACGCACGTCCCTAGAGGCGGAGGAGGCTGCCATAGCCCTGGCCATATCCACCACTGCTGCCGGGGCTATTCTTAGCGACCCAAAACTGCAGTCCGCAACTACTCCAAAGGTCGAGTTCATGAACCGGCAAGGAAAACTCTGAATCGTCAGACCCCCCTCATACCAATTACTCATCTGGGTGCCCGCGCACGCGGGCCATCCAGGCAACGAGTTGGCCCATTCCGTCGCTCGAGTAGCCGTCAACCGAGCCACGCCATCCGGTAACCTAGATAACGCCAGAGACCGATTGGTAGCATATCATGAGATCACCCTCCACTACCGCAAAATGCGGTTAACATATACTCCCCCACACAAATCCTTAACCAAATTCCAGCAAACTACCTGGCGCCAGCTTCTGGCACAAACCTCCCTCTCTCCAACTTTTCTTGCCCTGGTTCATCCAGGCCTATATCAACAGGAATGTACGCTCAGCAGTGCACCTAGAGCCAACTTTCAGCACATAATGTTCATATGCCCTGAGCTCCAGCCGCCCTCTGAGTCTCCCATCCACCGACGTTGAGAGATGAAAGACCACGGTGTCTAGCTCCAACCCAGCCGACCAAATACGGCTGGTGGACTGGGCTTTGAGGGTCGCCGAGGGCCACAAACTCCCGGCCACCCTACGCGCTCCTGAGCCCCCTCACAAGTAGTTCTAAGGCTCACGAACAATAAATGTTTACCACCACCGCATGGCGGAGAGCAAACGCGACTTCTTCCGTCGCGCGAAAGGCCGTGGGGGTATGGGAGGGGAGGGGAGGGGAGGGGGAGGAGGGGGGTGGGGGACACTGTGCTGAGGCACCAAATGCGTATCTTGCTGCCAGAGCCAGCCAGAGCAGCTTCATTTTTTTTTCTCCGGGTTGCTCCGCCCAATGCGTGACGCACTTCCGCCGCGCGTTCGTTTTACTCAGGCTGGACGCTTCTGGCTATCCGCGGTCTACCAGAACCAGCCAGAACGATTTTGGTCTCGCTGCTCTCGAGAAGTTCTCTGGCTAGCAGACGACAAAAAGAGGCGATGAGTGCTCGCCGCCATCTTTGTGGGGACTTGAAGGATTGCAACGCGGGCGCTTGGACTTTTACCTCGCTAATGGTTTGCGTTGAGCGCTACCGCGCGCCTCCCCTGCGGATGTGGTTTTGGCCTCAGTGAGCGCTCGCGTGCTCGTCGGTGCGGTACATGGATCGCTCATTGCATTACTTCTGGCGTTATCCTACTAGGATTCTAATGGCACGTACACACTAGCGGCAAAACGCGCGCGCCGCGAAACAGGTCTTTCTCTTGCCGCGGGAGGGATCGCTCCTGGACCGATTTCTTGTGGTTTGCCGCATGCCGCGGATGAAGGAGACCAATGAGAGCGACCCGCTTCCATGACGTGCGCGCGGATCCGCCCGACCGCTCGTTTCGTATGTACTCCAGTGTTAGCAGAAAACTCGTTTCGCACTATCGTCTGCACGCGTCAGCTCCTTAGTTCCGAGAAGGGGGGGGGGGGGTCTATGCTGTCACGTGACTGCCACAGCGGCGCGCCGCCGGTTGGTGTGGCCGCGCCCTGCCACAGCTGCGTTTTGCCACCGGCGGGGCGCCGCGCACGTTTTGTCGCAGCGGTATGGTGGAAAGGTTCCATCGCCAGCTGAAGACTACCCTGACGGCAACTTCAATTCACAGTTGGGTAGAGGCACTACCCCTGGTTTTATTGGGAATTAGGACAGCTCTGAAAGCGGACATTGGCTGCTGCTCGGCTGAACTCGTATATGGCACAACACTTCGCCTTCCGGGGAAGTTTGGCGCTGACAGTAAAAACGCAAACGCCAAGGCCAACAACGATTACGCCCTGTGACTGGGACATTATGAGCAAGCTACGCGCTGTCCCTCCGCGTCTGCCAGCACCGCGGCTTGTCCATGTCTACAGTGATCTCTCCTCCTGCTCTCACGTGTTTGTAAGGCACGATGCCGTACAGCGTCCACTCCAGCCCACGTATGATGGGCCGTTCAAGGGGGTGAAACGAGGAGAAAAGCACATCACGATCGACCGAGGTGGCCGTCACGACATGGTTTCGCTTGACCGCGTGAAGCCAGCGCACGTGGACAGCAACAGTGAAATGTGTGCATCATCTCGAGTCTTACAGCCACAAGAACTACTAGCAGACCAGATTGAACCGGCCCAACCAGTCGTCGAAAGATTCCACAGAGTGGACGGCGCACAAGACCTCCATTGCGAGTGAACTTACAAACCGCAGCTCATTGTTCACCCATTCACTGAGGGAGGGGGAGTAGTGTAGCGTCGCGAAACGACGCTTCCGTGTGCAATGCCAAGAGAACATGCACGAGGAACCATGGGATTTTCTTCATGAGCTTCAGAGTGAATAAAAGTTCAGTTGTTGTTGGGGACGCATGTTGCTTATACTCGCTTAGCTCAGCCTAGCAGCGCGTTCCAACAGCCCCAACCAAATGTACATACGCATTGTAACACGTCCACACGCATCGCGCACATTGCACACATTCGACGTCGCGCCTGACGTTGGAAGAGGAGGCGGCCCCAAACGATGCATGAGTTATTGCCGCGCTTTTTGTCATAGCAGTGCAGTGTTACTAGGTTGCCATCTTCAACACAGTTTGGCCACCGAAAGGGAACTTTGATTTATAGTCGTTAGTTTGCCATATCAGTGTATCAATCAGTCTTTCCTTTATAGGTTATATTTTCATTCCTTGCTCATTCTCAAAAGCAGACACACGAAAATGCGTTTTCCGGTACGTTAGCCCTTAAAACCTGCAGTGCAAAATCACTGGAAGCACCGAGCGCCTTCGTCCCGTCGTCTGCTCCACATGCCAGTGCCCTGACAGCTGCCGTTTGCAGCGCTGTTGCCAGCACATCCTGTTCGCCAGCACAGAACTTTCTTGAGGCCGGTTGTATGTCACCTTTTTTCCCCCATAATTTTTGTGTTCTTTGCCTATTTACATGATTTACACGACAATGTTAATGCACACAGCAAAATAACATCTGGAATATAACTACTGGAGTTCTGTGTCGTAGCTTGTCGTGGTGAGCTGTGTTCACGTGGTGCATTTGCAACGCAATTTCCGCTCTTTTTCTGCTTTATATACTACTTGATAGCACGAATGTGATCTGCCTCGTACAAGCGACGACCTTTCTCAAAAGGAGACAGACGAAAATGCATTTTCCGGTACGTCAGCCCTTAAAACCCGCAGTGCGCAATCACTGGAAGCACCGAGCGCCTTCGTCCCGTCGTCTGCTTCACATGCCAGTGCCCTGACAGCTGCCTTTCGCAGCGCTGTTGCCAGTCAAGGTTGAAGACTGGGCGTGTTGGTATAGCATACTAGAGGTTGGATTGCACAACATTTTTCACGAGACACACAGAACCACACACAACAGAGCGCTACTTGTAACTATTGATTTATCTCCTTGTCAACGGAATAAATACTGGAAGATACTCGGGGGGGGGGGGGGGGGGGAATCAGCGACAAAAACAAAAAAATAAACAGGGCCATCCACCAACACTAAGCCGGCTTTGTCACATGATCAACTTCTGTATTCTACATCGCAAAAAAGGAATGAGGATACAAAATTCCAGGTTAGCGCATAAGGAAATCTATTTCTTTTGCGCTGAGGGAGACGGATGGCATGCTTACGCACATACTTCCCACACGCGCGATCCCAGCAACTTCAATTATCTCTCGCGTCATTTGGCTGCCATCTTGGCTCACAATCTTGCATTTTTCAAATGGCTGACATCCGCAATCTTTACAATGTATCCCAAGGTGTCCGGCGACTGCTTTTGAAAAATTGTAATCATGCTCCTTAAATCTTTCGTTCAGTCATCGTCCAGTCTGTCTGATCTACTTTCTGCCACACTTAAGTGGAACGAATATACCACTCCCTCAGTGCAGTCGATGAACTTTGTGTTGTGTTTCACAGCCTTGTTTCTGTGTGGCACCCAGGTTTACCTTCGCACACATGCTCTGCAATTTTTCTGGTGCGGAAAACACCACTTTTACGTTGCATCTTTTACCAATTTTTCTTACACGGTGCGCGATCGAATGAATGTATGGCATCACTATTTTTTCACGTGTGCTTGAACCGCAGGGCTCCCTCACAGATAATGGTGCTCTGTTTCCGATTTCCTTGAGCAATGATTGTGCCACAGATACTAATACATGGAAAGAATAACCTGCCGCCGTGATCCTTCGTGTTTGCTCCCAAAAGCTGTCAGCAATGCTATGATGGCACGATTTTTGTAATGCGTTTTTGTAGGAAGACTTAACAATGGCTCGGTTTAAGACTTTCGAATGCGCGCTGTTTGTATTGCCGAAAGCAATGACTCCAGCCCAGACCTTGGCGGATGCGACAGCTGAATTCATGTGGATGAAGACGCTTTCACAGCTAAGAGCATCGATAAAGCGAAAGACCGCCTCTTCAATGGCTCCCGTCGACATACGAGGCGAGGTGACACTACCGGAACCCATCCAGGATGTTCTCTTGAGGGGACCAAAGTTTGCCATTCACCTAAGCTCTCACCACCTCTGAGTATCGTCACGCACGTCTCCAAGTTGGCACCGGAAAGTGAAACGGATCGCTGTTTGTCCGAAGGCATCGACGTGTTGGTGAGATGCAAACCACCTGAGAATGTTGTTCCTGGCAACAAAGCAGTGTTTTTCCTAAAGGAGCATTCGCTGGCTTTAGTTCCTGCGGATAAACAAGGAGGCTTCTTGGTGTTACCTAAGGAATTGTATTTATCGAAAGCAGGTGAAGCCATCAGAGCGACTGTGGACTGCCGCACCAGTGTCTGCTTGTCTAAAGTAAAAAATGAAGCTAAAAAGTTGTGTGCCAGATGGAAACTAGATAATCTGAATAAGTCAATTAATAAAAAAAGAAAATTAAGCTTACAAATGTTTTTCACAGCAAAGACCCATAAAGTGGACTGCCCGCTTAGGGTAATTGTCACTGCTAAAGACACCTGGCAGTTGCCGGTAGCCTCGTTCCTGCAGAACAGGTTAAAATTGCTGGAAGTCGATGACCCCTTCTTCATAAAAAATTCTGAGGAAGTTATTGCGTTCCTTCAAGGAATTTCTGACTAGGGGTATTTGGCCTACTCTTTTGTCGTCAAAGACTTATATTACTCTATTCCTCACAAGGAGCTCTTGCTGTGCATTGAACAATGTATTGACAATTACGGAAACGTTGCTTTTCAACATGATTCACAGATGCATGCGGGTGCCTTTTTAGAGTTGTTGTCCATGTATTTAAGAACCACTTACGTGTTTTGGAACAGAGACATTTTTCTTCAGAAACAAGGAATATGTATAGGTTCATCTATTGCACCAATTCTGAGCGACTTGTTCCTAGCCAACATTGACAGAACCCTGGAAGAGCGCCTCATGAATTCATGGGTTGCTTGTGTGTTCAGGTTTGTTGACGATTACTTAGTTCTAGTGGAAAATGATGAAAACAGGACTCAGTCGCCGTTGACCAGGGATTTATGCACACCCCCCTAACACCTCCCCAGGAGGATCTGGACACTCCCCACCCCCCCACCCCCCTCCCCCCTTTCAGACAGGCACTTATCCTGGAAAAAAATTACGCTGAACCCCTGTACTGTTTTAATTGCTTTAAGAAATATTTACTCTTTGCTGAGGTGGACGCTACGTGGCCTGATACCCGTGTCACACGGGCACGTTTGGAAGGCCTTTCAGTCGACGGCCTTCGAAACGCCGCAACTCTATCGACTCAAAGGAGTTGTCGTGCTGCTACACGGCACTTTTGAAAGGCCGTTGAGTGGTTCAGGAGTTTCTCGCAAAATTGTGTGGCGCTGCGGATCCTATTATCGTTTTCATGTCACCAAAAGTTAAACAACATTAAAACCACTTAAAAGCACTATAATTTCTTTTATGTTTGTTTATACGGCGATATGACGGCAGCCGGCAGCACATGGAGTAGAGGGAGAGTGTACTATGACAACATGGAGGAAGGAATGAACACAAGCATGTCGTTGTTGTCGAGAGTATGTACAGTTCGCACATATGAAGTGGCAAAAATACTTTATTGAATAATTAATAACACTAATATTATTTTTAGTATCAATTATTTATTTATTTTTAATATCATTTTTAGAGCATTGGTTTGATTTGTTCTTTTTAACCGTGAGTACGAGCACACTGAACGAGAGGGCATGTTCGCGCTGTTTCCGCTTCCGTTGCTCAAAGGCCATCGAGATTTCGATAAATTTGTAGGGTGCTCCGTTGACTCGATAGACTATTGACTCGGCAGCCTTTGAAACCGCCCGTGTAGCAGCTCGAACTTGACCTTTGAGTCAACTGACTATCGGTTGGAAGGCCTTCCAAACGCCCGTGTGACACGGGTATTAATTTTGAAGTCCAATTTTGATGTTCAGCGCGCAGACGACTGTGCTACACTGTGACCTGCAGGGAGCGGAGAATCTTTTCTTTGAAGTCGCGGTAAATGCTTGCGCGTGAATGAGATGCGATATTCATGTTTGGTCTTTCTGTTTTTCCATTTTTAAGTCAACATACTCGTATGCACAATACGTACAGTACGAGCACTACCCCTGTGCTCGTACTGTAAGTGGGTTAAGTTGACAATGTGGCATATTGCTCTCGTTATCGTTAAGCTCTGACTGACTAGACTGGGGAATGAGTAGAATTTACTGACGGGATCTTGGAGAGCTGGCTTCAAAGAAAGCACTGCTAATGCTTGCGTGCGAGGTCGAGAGTGAAAGAATGTTCCTTGCTTTGTCATCAGCTGCAATGAAGATACTGCTTCTTCCTGTAGGAATTGCTGCCGTTAAAAGAACCTTTTCCACCATGAACAGGTTCCACCATGAACAGGCTGTATAGAACAACCCCCGTAGCGGGTTGTGCTATGCATATATGCACCAAACCAAACCAATATGATATGAACCAAGAAACCACGTCGGGTATTGTAGATATGTGTGGGGTGACACGGTATAATTGTGTAATTTGTGTAGTCCCAACTTTTTTTTTTAATAATTATTATTTCAATTAGGTTTCTTGACCTAAATCTAGGTCTGGGCTCGAGTCATTGCTGTTGGCAATACGAACCGCGTGCAAATAAACCTCTTTTGCCATTCGAATCAGCGTATTCGAAAGCCATTGTTAAGTCTTGCTACAAAAACACGTTACAAAAATCGTGCCATCATAGCATAGCTGACAGCTTTTGGGAGCAAACACACAGGCTCACGGCGGCAGGTTATCCTTTCCATGTATTGGTATCTGTGGCACAATCATTGCTCAAATTGCTCAAGGAAATCGGAACCAGGGCACCATTATCTGTGAGGGAGCCCTGCGGTTCAAGCACACATGAAAAAATAGTGGTGATGCCATACATTCATTCGATCGCACACCGTGTAAGGAAAATTGGTAAAAGATGCAACGTAAAAGTGGTGTTTTCCACACCAGAAAAATTGCAGAGCATGTGTGCGAAGGTAAACCCGGGTGCCACACAGAAACGAGGCTGTGAAACACAACACAGAAAGAAATTCGTCGACTGCACTGAGGGAGTGGTATATTTGTTCCGCTTAAGTGCGGCAGAAAGTACATCGGACAGACTGAATGATGTCTGAACGAAAGATTAAAGGAGCATGATTATGTTTCAAAAGCAGTCGCCGGACACCTTGGGATACATCGTAGAGATTGCGGATGTCGGCCATTCTTTGAAAAATGCAAGATTGTGAGCAAAGATGGCAGCCAAATGACACGAGAGATAAAGCCACTGAGATTGCGCGTGTGGGAAGTCTGTGCGTAGGCAGGCCATCCGTTTCCCTCATTTCAAAAGAAATAGATTTCCTTAGGGCCTATACTCGCTCAATCCGCCCGTCCGCTCCGCACGCATCCGCCCTCTTGCAGACTGGGGTGGACGGCCAAAAGGGGGATCGCGTCGAAAAACTCGGTGTACGTTGAATTCACACGAGCGGATTGCACACGCACTCTGATTGGATGACCCGGTCTGTTGACAGCTGGTAACCATTCCGCGGAGCAAAGTGGTCAAGGTTGGCAACTACCTTTGACAGAAGACGAAACTGGCATATTTTTGCAGATGCGACTTCAAGTTTCCGCGTCATGGTGAAAATGCAACTCTAGGCTGTCCCATTCTGTTCTGCAGCCGCATGTGTTGCATTGGCGTCGTCATGCTTGTTCGAAGCACCGCACAGTCATCTTACCTGCGGCACCTTTTAAAAATGTATTGCAATCGCATCAGGTCACAACATGGGACGTATTCTCAGACGATCATTCTCAGTGCGCGCTGCCTTGGCTGGTTGAGCAACACCTCTCGAATCATTCAACGTTATGCGAAAGCGATAGTATCGCTTAGCGATTCTACCGAAATCCCCGTGTTCGGCGTGGTGGCGCAGTTTTTGTAGTGCTAGTGACAGTTTGCAATTACACATAACACACGCACAACTGTCACGGATTACAGCTGCACAGGTCGACAAGACACCCCTCTTTACTATTCAGCACGCGTGTGAGGCTCCGAGTACAGCTTGCTGATATGCTTGCATTTGCTTGTTCATGCTTGTTTTTTCACTCTGTCAATTTTAATGGTGTGCAAAGCACTTGGATGCATGAAATGCCTTTTCCTTTTTTTTTTGCATATATAAAACCACCAAATACGAAGTGTGGCATGAAACATGCCTCTTAGAAATATAACACTTGCTGCTTCTAAGCTTTCCAAGCAAAACAAAACCTTAGAAGATCTGCTCCATCATGGATGAAGTTCTCACCGTGTGTAAAAAGGTTGTGTATAAGTGGTTAACTTGACGCAGCAAGGAATTGAAGGTTAAGCAGCAAGTGTACAATTCATTATGACTGGCATAAAAGCTATGTACGCATAGTCACCTTATGCAGATACATACTCATGAGATGTTTTCAAGCAGATTTTTTTGAAAGCAAATAATAATTTATGTTGCTGACAAGATAACTTATTTTGGGTGAAATCAAACAATTACATTCTTTCTTCTCAGCCTGGGTGGACTATCTGTTGCCCCTTTACTACTTAGAGAGAGAGAAAGCTCTTTATTGAAAATGCAGTGTGTTCAAGCAAGCATATTTTCGCCTACATGCTACTCTGCAGCGAATGGGACAAAGAAGAAGGCCCTAGAAAAGGGTGAGCAGAAGAAAAAAAAATGCAGCTCGTGTCATGTTATCAGCAGTAAAGTAAGTGTTCGAGGTGATGAAGGTAGGACGGCGAATGCAAAAGAAAATAAGATCAGTCTTGATGAGACGATGTGTGTGAGTCATAGTTTAGACAGCAAACAAATTGACTCAATACATTAAAGCAATAAGTCGAGGGCTTTGTGCTGTTTTGATGGGCAAGGCCAGGAACCCAACATCCGTGTCAATGTCAAGGGGCCTTGGTCGAGCTTTTCCATGTTCATTTTATATCGATGTCGCTTGTCTCTATAAGCTGGGCACTCAAGCAAGATGAGCTCTAGAGATTGCACGGCGCCACAGATGTGACAACATAGATTTGTGGTCTGGCCATTGTGAAAAAGAAGATTGTTCATGTATGCAGCATTCAGTCAAAGCCGGTGAAACAGGGTCTCCAGATGCCTTGGTAACATTGTGGTAGTGTTGATGTTGAACAAAATCTTGCAATTTCCTAAAGCTGAAGACCATCTTCAACGCCGTTCATTGAGTACATATTGCTTCGCTATAGCTGAAGCCTCACTTTTAGTGAAAAACACTTTGTAACGAAGAAGTGCCAGTTAGCCAGGTGCATCTCCGGCGTATGAAATACGACGAAGTGCCAGTACTGTTGTACCAGTACTGGCAAAACCAGCGCTGTTTCGCACGGGGCTTGTCCTGACTGCTCGCAGGGTTCTGACTGCCGCACCGAGTTCGACCTCTCAGTCCTGTCAATAAACACCTTGACAACTTTTATAAATTTTATGTGATCATGTCCTTTGGGGGCTGCCCCATCTGCCTTTTCATTACCTATTATACTGCAATTATACCTAATTCAGCATTTCCACAATGTAAAACACATTACCAAAGTGCACAAAAATTAAGCAGTACCATAATAGGCATGCTCCCTCTCTCAACCATGGCAGCAAACAAAGATGATCGACTTGAGACCGTTTGATACTACCAGCATCATGCATGCGTGTTCTATATATTGGATGCAGATGACAAGTGAACTATTGTAAGCTCTACTCAGGTTATTTTAGTGAGTTGGGCATGGGCTGCGCATTGTCTTTGTATTTATGTAGCAACAACCTAGCTAGCTGATGTACAGCCAGATTTTAGGAAAATGAAAAAATGCATACTATAACAAACAGCTGTCCAGTACCTGTATTTTATTTGACAGCAAACCAAGATTATTAAGTTGCTTAACTTTGCAGTGAGCTCAGTGATCGCTCGTGGTGTGAAAAGGTTGATGTAGTAAGTGGTCTTGTTTTTGTCTTTCTTAATTAGTAGCTGCTTTAAGATGCACATGACAATGAAATGAAGGCTCATATGGTGGAAGACAGGCCCTTACAATAAGTCAGCAAATATATACTGCTATTTTTTATTTTCATAACAAACCAACAAATAATTCCTTTGGTTCAGCTTTGTAAATAGTGTGCAAGGTGTTCTGCATAAAACTACAAGATTCGTGTGCTCCATAATCTATTCACTATTCAAGTAGCCAAATGAATGGTACCCCCATGAGCACCGTGAAAGAAATCACTGAAATTTGCAGTCAAGATGCCACAGTGGCTGAGCCTCTCTACCAAACATAAAATTGTTCCACAAGAAAACAATACTGGTGAATTAGGTATGCATTCACATGTACTCTTCAAGTTCGCACATCACAAGTAATCTTTCATTCCTTATATTGCTCACCATTGTGCATACTTTATTCCAGTGCTGTGTGTGCAGTAAAATAACTTCACAAATCAAAGCTGTGGTTTTTCAGTACACTCAAAGCAACTTTGCGTGTGGCATTGGCATTCCAGTTAATTTTGTGCTTCAATGGATAAAGCGACGTTTTGTTAAGAAACTTACTAGAACGCCAGTGCATTTCTCTGCAAAGTTCGGGAGTTAATATCTCGAAACTGGTGTCATCCCAAGAATTCGTTCCAAGTGCTGCCTTGCAAACTTCACGGCTACAATTTGTAAATTGCAATATTGGCCATCAGGTAATTAGTTAAAAACTTAATTAGTGATTTTTATGAATTATTAGATTATGCATTTTAATTTCTTGCGCAAGTAATGTCCGCCTCTTCGAGTAGACTAGCTCATTAACTAGAATCGGGCTATCTGCCACAGGCAACCTTTTATAAATTTTCAAAGTGTTCACTGAAACACCCTGTATATATATATATATATATATATCATAAGAAGCCAACATAAAAAGACACCGAGGACAGCATAGGGGAAATTACATGTACTTATGGATTTAAATAAAAAAATGATAAATTATGTAAATGAATGTGGATGAAAAAACTGGCCACAGATGAGGCACGAACCCACGTCTTGGCATTATGCGTGTGATGCTCTTGGCAATTAAGGTACCGCAGCACCGTCTTCCCATCCACCTTCTGAGGTGAGGTATGTTTATCTACTAGAACTAAACCTGGGAGTGTTAGCCAGCACCACACCTCACGGCCTTGACGGCGGATGTGGAACATTGTTTTTTGGAACACGGGCGTCATGTGTGATGAGGGAACTTCGTAGACGTTCGTGAGCGTCCTGATCGGCATGCACGATCCAGCCATCCGGTGGCGCAGAGCTTAACCAGCCAAATACAGAGCTAATATTCCTGTAACCGAGTGTAAAACATTTTAAAAATATAAAAAGACGTGTTCAAGATTACGCTCCTCCCAAAAATTTGAGCCAGCAGCAAAGTAGAAAAAACTTGGTTACTGCTATATTAGCTGTGTATTTGATTGAGCTTTGTGCCACCAGGTGGCTGGCACCGTGCAAGCAGTTCATGTTTGCACCTCCTTTCATCACGTAAAACGTGGTAAAATGGCCACTAGTGTGTGCATTTACCTGAATACCGGACACGCTACACTATGTTGTGGCAATCCTTCGACGTGAAGTGACAGCCGCAAACGCATAGATGCTGGTGCCGTTTGGATACCGACAGTCCGATGCGCTGAAGCCACTCCGTTCGTCTGCTGCCTTGCAGCGGGGCACGATATCGCAGCTTGACATGTCGCCGATCGCTACGTTTGCAGCCCACAACGCAACAAGGGCGAACCGTGGTGCTCGCGAAAAGAAAGAACAAGACCCTGTCCGACAGCGCAGCTCTCGCCGACACGGAGCACGTTTTAACACAAGCAGACGACACTTGCTGTGGGCCGGAAGTGCTTTTAGTGTAGTGATACATGTCCTTGTCATTCTCTTTCTGTTATTTTCTTTTTATAGAAACAAATTAACTGGCATCTAAACTATTACGAACATTTGTTCACCATAATGTTGGAAAAACGCGCCCTGGGCAGCCAATCGGATAGCTGGACCAGTGACGTGTTGTGGTCAAATCGCGTCACTTGGTCACAAAACTCAGGCAATTGGCGTGCTGCGATCGGTAGCGATGTACCTTTTTAAAACCTTATAATAAATTACACGCTTTACGTGGAGCGCTTAGATGCGTCAATGATCAGAAGGACCTACTCTAATGACTCGGTATGTTTGTGGAAAATCGTCAAAATCGTTTCAGGGTTTCTTTAAGCTAAGGTACAGAAGGAAGATGGTGGCAAGACAGATGAAGTATGCATGCACTCTAAGCGTGCTTAAGTCTGTCTCTTCAAAGCACACCATTTATGCACTGTGTGCAGATTTAATTGTGGCAGCTTGTCATGCAAAACTGGCGCGTCATGACGTAAATGCAGCACAGAGCACTAAAGTGCGAGAAGAAAATAGGTGTGTGGTTTGAGGAAGTATTAACACAAGCACTGACTGCTAAGTGTTAGTAGCTGGTAGCCAGCACCTGTGTTTGTACTTCTTTCTGCTAACCGCATGCCTATTTTCATCTCTTACTTAAGTGCTTTGCACAGCATTTTCATCGTGAACTTCGACCAACTTGCTAAATTGGTTATCCTAAAGCTGTCACTGTAAACTGTATCCAAATTGCGATTTTTGCCATACATAAACTGAAAGTCTCAAATGCTGCAGACCTGTACAGATACACGAAAGACATGTTAGCCAGCGTATAAAAATACAGCTCACACATGTAGGTGAGGCTGTGAGACAGTTCTCTTGGTGCATCCACTTACTGCCAAAGTTATTTAGTGGGAAGCAATTGGGAGTTTGGGCTGTTGCTAAAGAAAAGTTTGTCTTCCGTAAAGCTACTTGGTGTCGTACTATAGGCATGCCTGTCAACTCTCAAAAGTTTCTTAAAAGCTTATGAATTTGGGCTCATTCCACAATTTTACTAATATTGCGTCATGTTTTATTTATTTATTTTTTAAAGTTCTGTTTGCAAAATGTTTTAAAGGTGTAAGACGGGAGTGGCACACGATTGTAGGAGTGTGCAAATATTTGACACTTTTGAATAACGATTCAAATAGTGTCCTTATTCGATTAAGTCTTCGAATTGAATAGTCACCTTTCCTAAATGCGAATATTTTTCGAATAGTTTTCAAACGTTTCATAAAGTCAACTGCGCCCAAGTAAACATAAAGTTCGAGCAGAAGTATAGTAAATGTTTACCTCCACAAGCATAGTATAGACGGTTTCATGCTCGCGATAACAGCAGCGAACGTGCCTCCTCCAAGAAACTTCCGGTCATGTGCCTTATCAGTCTGCTATGTGTTAACGCATGGTAGCTTCTTTGCCAGTTACATTTAGCAGCTACGTCAGTGGGCAAAACCGGAAGCAGTGCAGGTCCTATGTTTGTAAAAGGGTCTATAGGCATCAAACATGAGAACTTGCATAGTGGAGCAAGCTGCGTCACTTAGGTAGCAATACTTTACAGGCTGTACAGCAATCATTTGCAATATCTTAAGAGCCCTGTGCATGAAGAAACTACTTGTTTGCTCCTAATGCTCCATTTGTGCTTTTAATAAACAATGCTTCATAATGCATTATGTAATGACAGCAACGTGCTAACTTTAAGAAAACTGGGATGTGAACATGATTTTAGGGTCATTGTGATAATGGCTATTCATTATTCGAAAACTATTCGAAAAGTAGTTGATTCGTTTCTGGGCTCTATTCAATTCATATTCAATTCGGTCTCAAAAGTTGCTACATATTTGCACACCCCTACACAATTGCAAAAAAAAAGCATATAAAGTAAAACTTCTACAGGTAGTGGTTATAGTGTTGGGCTGCTGAGCACGAGGTCACGGGATCGAATCCATGCCAAGGCGGCCGCATTTCGATGGGTGCAAAATGCGAAAACACCCATGTACTTAGATTTAGGTGCACGGTAAAGAACCCCAGGTGGTCCAAATTTCTGGAGTCCCCCACTACGGCGCGCCTCATAATCAGATCGTGGTTTTGGCACGTAAAACCGAAATTTTTTTTTACTTCTACAGGTACCTTCACCGCCCTCGTGTAACAGTGCAAGACACCATATGCCAGACAGGTACATGCTTTAAACGAGTTTATTTAGACAACTTCCTGAAGCAAGCCAAATCAGCAACAGTAATGTCGCTGATAAAGTAACTGTGATATAAAAAAGTCTGCTGTTCGAAGTTTATGCATCTGTTTTCCTCAAAACATGCGTGTTCATTCATTGTATTTCGGCATTATGGTACATTATATATAGCATGTACAAAATGCTGGGGGCACAGACTAAAAGAAAAACCCAACCTAACCCCCCGGCCCCCCCCCCCCCCCCCCCCCAAAAAAAAAAAAAAAGTGCCACTGTTTTCTTGTCATGTCTGTGGGATCTTTACAAATCTTAAGGTTCGCAGATTGGTAGGCATATGGCACTTCGCTTCTAAGTCATTCTGCATATTTTTGGACCCAGCTGTGCACTCGCATGGGGGCGCAATGCAGAAGTGTTCATGCATGCACTCCAAAGATTGGGGAGCATCTTGTAAAGAGCTGCAGGTGGTTACAATTAATCTGGGTCCTGTCCTTGTGATGTCTGTAATAGTCCATGTGTTGCTTTGAAATGTTACTCATCATTCAATGAATGGGCATTCATAAGGATGATAGAACTATGTTACCGGTACTTCCAGCTTTTCTCATGCTAGCCAAATCATTCCACGCAGGCACCTGAGTGGGCATCATAGACTAGTGTGCACATGAAGTTGTCGAGTGTGAAGGCTTTGGTGATATTGTTTTACTGTTTCCGAACACACCACTTTTCCCTGACTATATTTACCCCCGCAGCCCACTGTGTGCTTGCGCTGATGTAAGAGACCAGTTTTTGAACTAGTGCATGGGATTTTCTAGGTTATAACAAAATTATTGTTAAAGGGACACTAAAAAGAAAAAGAAAATTAAGCTGTATTAGTAGATTGTTTTTGTGCAACAGCAAAAAAAAGCTGCTCTTACCACGGGAGGAGGCTTGACAAGCCACCAAAGATACAGAAACGAAATAACGGATGACATCACCGCCTTGAAGTATCTGTACCTGCTCAGACCCAATTAAGTGTTTATCAGTAAAGGTGAACTACGTTGTATTCTAAAGGATACAAGGACCGAAATTGTCAAGTTTCGAGGATACTTACTATGCCACAATGGCCTAAATATCAGAAGATACAAAACATCCACGATGTCACAGTGACATATCACGGTGCTGGAGCTTCTGCACAAAATTTGAAAATTAAGTTTGATCTTGATTTTCTTTTTTATCAATAAACCTGTTACCACAAAATAGTTAAAATAGACTTGTCATACCTTGTCAGTCTAAATTGATTTACTGTTTCCTTATAGTGTCCCTTTAAAACAGCCTACACTAAGCAAGGTTGTTTTAATATTTCCACCATGAATTTGAAATGTCTTCTTTCATGTGCTTGTCTTTGTGGCGTTGTTTTGAAAGTGTTCATCTGGCCAATAGTTCCTTTCTTGTGATTTCAGGTGCGCTCCGTGGAGCAGACAAATCAAGAGACAACAAAAGAGCGTGTCATTGTGATCCACCAGCTTCTGAACGACTTGTACAAGCAGTTTGGACAGCCACTACCATATTTGGAATTCGTAATTCACCCGCAGTCATTCGGCAAGACATGTGAAAATATATTTCGCCTGTCGCTCTTAATCGAGGGCCACGCCCGCATAAAAAACGATGAGAGCAACCTGCTGGTGGTGGAGCCCATCTTTAAAAACACTAGCACCCAGCGTGAGGCCAATGAAAATGTCTTCGTAATGACCTTGGATTTCAAAAAGTGGCAAGGCGCAGTCGAGGCATTGAAGATCACTAAGCCAGTGATTCTGAATTGATGTTATTTATTGGTAACTTACATTTTAAATAAAGTTGTGTGTTTATTCCTTGTAATTAATGGAAACATTGAATTATGAAATATGTTTAAAGAACAATTTTTCTCAACGTATGGCAGTAAAGCAAGTGTAAAGTAGAAAATAATGCACACATGTGCCAAAAACCAGCAGTAGGCAATGGAATAAGCAAATGTATACGACTTGTTCACGCCAAGCAGTGCAAAGGAAACTGTGATAGATTCACTCTATGAAACTTTGCAGTAGTTTTTTGAACTAGTTTTAAGTGTGGTTTAATGGACTACACATCTCTCGCAATGTCAACAAAAGTGCATTCCTTGTTTTTCCTTTAACTTTTTCTATTCGAATCTCTTTAATGTACGGTCAAGAGATAATTCCATAGGTAGAATTGCTAAAATATCTGTAATTTATACAGAAAAGCTTAATTGGCATTCACACACAGTATACCATGTCAAAAGGAGCATGTGTTGTTGGATTGTTGTGAAAAGTCAGCAGCAGTCTTTTCGGAATGCACAGGGACTCTGTGATGATTTATTGCACCTATGTCTGCCCCATTTTTTTAGTTTTGTTGCAGGTAATTCTCCGAGGGTCCTGCTTGCTAATTGCGCCCTCTTCTGTTAGAACACGAGGCATCACATTTGTCTTGGTCGTTTAAATTTTGTAGTGAACTACATTTGGTTTCGTATAGTGATAGTCCAAACATTTCTGAACATCTGTTTCTCCCCGGAGATGCTCCTACTTCAATGTGCTCATTCGTGAGCCGGCCACATGTTTTGATAATCAGTGGTCTCGACTACACTGTCCCCAGGTAATTTTTATGTAGAAGCTCTCGGAACTGTTACAAATAATGATCTGTGATGTGGTTTTCCCAAATGCAGTGGCTCCTACAGTAAGTGTTCAATTTGATGTATTTCATAAAAATGCTAAACTTGCTATTAGATAACTAAATGGCTTGTTAGAAGACCACCTTGAGAGCCTTCAAATAAATGCTGTGATAGCCACAGATGCTTCTGTCAGTGAAGATAAGGCAGGAGTAAGCATTTTTTAACCATAAAATGGGTCTTTTCTCTTCAACTGCCTGACTTCACGCCGATATTCCAGGTAGAGTTATTGATGACCATTCTAGCACTGCAAGAACTTCCCACGTCTATTCAGCTGATATGTTAACTGACTCCCTGTCCGTTTGTTCTGTTAATGGCAAATTCATCTACCATTCTCGGCTAATTTTATTCATCTATTCCCCAACACTTGTGTTTTGTCCGTTTGGTATGGGTACACAGGCTTAACCTTAACTCGTGATGGCATCCCTTAAGGTCCTGAGGGTCCTACAACTTCCAGGATATATCACTGCTGCAAGATTTAGAAAATTTTCTGCTCATGAGAAACGTGCAGAATCATACATCCTAAACAACACTTATTGTCAGCACTTGAGATTCCCCTGGCACAGTGGATGGTGTTGCAAAAGAAAAATTTGCAAATTACATTTACTAGATTGCATTGTTGAATGCCGCTGCTTCATTTTTATTCACACTGGTTTGCTTTGGCTCCTTTCTTTGTATGTTATTGCAGTGTAGAACTTTTCTTTGTAGAATGTAATAGGTTTACAATTCAAAGTAAACAACATCTAGAAGGTCCACTTCGCCTGCTTGCGATGTCTGTATAGGTTATTGCAATGGTATGTGATGCCATATTTTTCTTTTTTTCTAACCATAAATACCAAGAAGAGCACCTCTATTAAATACGCCTAAAATTTACGTCACCAACGATTTTTATCCATTTAATATTGTTACAAGCGTGAAAGCTTTGTATGATTTGGGTATGTGCCGCGAGCAGTAGTGGGACAAGGGGTAAGAGGGCAGAAGAAGACGTTCGCCTAGCAATAGTGGAACCAATAGTGGAACAATAGTGGAACCGACGAGCCGAGGGGGAACCTCGGCTCGTCGGCTCGTCGGTACGAGCCGAGGTTCCCCCTCGGGGTACGATCTCCCTCGTGGGTACGAGCCATGTTTTGAGGCAACAACAACAACAACAACCTCGGCTGGCGCTCAAGACCTTCCTGTCCTGATTGTTTCCCCCCCGTCCTTGGTTGCGTCTAAACACTACGAAATCAAGACCCTCTGTTGCATCCCAATAATGCTCTTCACAGAGAGTTATCCGTAACAGAGTGGTGGAGGTATTTCTGTCATAATCGAAGACTGTCCAGCGGCCTCACCTCCAACGGCCGCGCTGACTAGTTTTTCGGCGAAGGAGACGGGTAGCGGCACCGGGGAGACGGTGACTGGCTTACGTGAGGGGCAGAAGGTGGTGTCAGGCCGGTGAACGGTTTCGCAGTGTTCCCAGGTTCTCGTTGGACATTCTGCGTGGATATGTGTACGCACGGCCAACGCGTTGCTGGCCCGATGTTGTTGATCGGTCGTACCTCGGCGGCTGGCAGCATTGTGGGGCCACATTACAGTACCTGACAATGTAGCCCTGGATACCACAGTTGTAGCACAAGGGCAGACGATGCTTGACGAAATGCCGCTCAAAGCGCTCAGCCGGCAGAGGTCGTCGAACAGGATACAGCACCTCAGTACGCTGAACAGGAGCCGTCCGCCTCTGTGCATCACGGCTGGAGTGAAAGCGTTGCCCAAACGGCGCCAACAGAATATCGATTCCATTGTTCAGTCCTCATGCTGCTGCTGGAATTTTAATCGACAAATGGGAAAACTGGGTGAATTACCATGTTGCAGAACATTTTTACCACTTAGATGTGCATTCTTAATTAAGTTACTTGCTACTATACTGTCTCCGTTCTCCTGCAACAGCCACCCGTAAACGTCGCTCACAGCTCTTAGATAGTATAGTACGAGAAACTGCATGGTCGTGACAAAGCAAGTTTTAACGAGTTTAAAATCAAGGTAAGGTGTTGTAGAAGTCATATATGTAACAAGCATTTGTTGCACTGCAGCACGTACTTCTCTGGTACCTTAGACATCCGATACCATTTTTAACGTTTATGTTTTGATTATCCACCTCAACTGTAGCTGCAGGGTTTAGAACCGCGCATAAAAAGTTTGCAACACAATGAACTGAGCTCCATCGTCCAACACCCAACCCACTCAATGCTGTCTGCGAGAAATACCATGTGTCCCAGCTAATGCGGGTCATACCGTTTAAAAAAAAAGGGCTTCGAGATATGGCGATGGGACCAACAGTGTTTTGTTAGCTGTCGCCTTGTGCACACAGGTGAAATTTTATGTTTTCATTGATTAGCTAATTAGTAAAAACTAATACTCATAACAACTACAAGGTGGACACTAGCATTTCCTTTCACACTGCATGTACAACTGTACTGCAGGAAGAGGAGCACAAGCTTTATTCAGGCTCTCAAAAAGACGACACGTGCAATTTCGGCTCAGAACATGTTTATTCAACAAAAATTCATAAAGATGCCGAAGCTTACAGTTTCTGGTTGACTGGGACTCATGCTTACACCCGTGCCACACGAGCGTAGAAAATGGCTAACTTGCAAGATCTTGAGCTTATTGTAGTCTCGGTAAGGAGCTGATGTAATTCAATATACTGACGTACGTAGGACCCCCCCCCCCCCCCTTTTTTTTTGTGTGTGTGTGTGTGTTTGGAGGGATTTGCCGTAAGGCGTAAAGAATAAAAAAATGTTGAATGAAAGCTTCCAACTCTGCATCGTGCAAGAACTGCAGCAGTGCCTTTGGAAACTTGTCCATCACCCAATGGTCATAGTTTTCAGGTAGGTCTGCCTTCAGTCCAGCCTTTCTTAAATTCTGATTGCCTGTGTTCCAGGACACATCCAAAGCAGGTGTTGAGAATCTGGTTGTTAAAGGAGCCAAGCACGTGGGGCACATTCCTTGGTCGTCTTTCTTTGACCATGCATCCTTTTCCCAATATATTTTTGTAACGCCTTAAATGCACAAGAATAGAGCTGGTCTAACGACGACCAGCAGGAGTGTAGAGAAATTATTTAGGAATACTGTAGCCCTCACTTGAGGGCCATTACAGGAGAGGGATTGTCAAAGAAAAATATGAATATCATCACCGACAATACAACAACATATAGCTTTGTGAAACACAAATTACAGGGAAAATGAACAAGGTATACACGTGTAAGGACTGTTAGAAATGCAGGAAATAACAGAAAGCATGATCAATTCTTGTGTTTCCCGTTGCCTGTAATACAATTCTAGTTGTGCATAAAACTCTAACATTTTCTGCTGTTACAGTGCAGTCTGGAAGGCCATTCCATATGTCAATACATGAGGGAAAGAACGAGTGTTGGAAACCATCAAGGCATGTTTTATAAGGTTGTATGGCTGGCACTGTGGTTTAAAGGCGCACTTTGTTTTAGAGGGGGACGAATGTACGTTTCTTTATCTTTATTTGATTTCTGGTTATCTGGAAAAACAATTTCATTCGTTGTTTTTCTCGCCGTGTTTCTACCAGTTCCAGCTCGCAACATTTCAACATGTCTGTTACAGAATCGGTTCTCCGATAACGCGAACAAACAACGCACAGCAGTTCTCTGAATTTTTTCGAGTTTATCTCGCAAGTACAGTTGACGAGGGCTCCAAACGGAGGAGGCGTACTCCAAAACCGGGCGAACAAATGTTTTGTACGCAATTAACTTTAAGCTTTTTGGTGCATGCTGCAACTTTTTTCTCAAGAAGCACAGTTTTTGGTAAGCCCTAGAGCAGACCTCCTCCACCTGGAGGCGCCAGCACAGACCATGATGAATGATCACCCCTAAATATTTAAAGCTACGTACATTCAGCAAAGGGTTAAGTCACCAATTTTATAGTTAAAGTGGTTTTCTTTCTTGTTATATGAGCAAACGTCGATTTCAAATAATTTATTTCCTTTTCCCATTTTATGCACCAGTCATATAAACCTTGGAGGCATCGGTTAATTTTCCTTTGATCGGTTTTATCTGCCACGGTGGAATAAATTAAGCAATCGTCGGCAAAAGGTTTTGTTTGAACAGGTGATTCCAGAAAACTGGAAATATCATTGATGTAAATCAAGAACAATAGCGGCCCCAATACTGACCCTTGTGGAACCCCAGATAAGACTCCTAGTGAATGAGACACGCAGTTTTCAATGCGGACGGATTGCACACGACCACTCAAATAGGCTGCAATCCAGTTCACAATGTCTGGAGCAATACCTGCATTCTGAATTTTTAAAATCAATTTACGATGCGGTACCTTATCAAAGGCCTTCGCAAAATCTATGCAGATGACGTCAATTTGTTCTTGCGCATCCGAAGCTAGATAAAAAATGACTGCACGACCATTACAATCCAGGTTCTAATACTTGGGCCTGAAATTATACAAATACGTGACACACTGACAGCATGTGCAAAAAGATATATGGGGGTCTTGTGGGGGTTGTGCATGTAGCAATTGTAAAGTTTAAAAAAAAAGGACAAAAAATGTGATTCTTAAAAATTTTGCTGTTGATGGAGTATCAACATGCCTTAGTGGTGAACAACAATGACCTCCCACTAAACACAAAACGTATTGAAAACTTCTCGGAACGGCTACAAACGGCTATAGACGTCTTGGTCTACACGAAGACGTTAAACAGATGTTCTTGGAAACATTATGTAGCAGGTAGTACGGTTAATCAAATATGCTATTGTGTTTCAGCTGTGGTAACAGCCCACCTCTGGCGTCACCGGAGTATACTTTGGTGAACGTCTTGAGAGCGTATAACTCGAGAACTTTTTAGATGTTTTTGTCGGAAAATGTGCGACAAGCCATGGGCGTGCGCGTGGAAGTGAAAAAGATTTACAATACGCGTGCCCGACGCGCAGCGTTACATTCCGTGCGACTTTAACAAGCCATATGCAATCCGTTAACATCGCATCATAAAGCCTTTCGCTGATTTCCCCCTTTGGGCGAACAAGCAGAAAAAGCCTGCGGGGTTATTTGATTCCTTTCCGATTTTTTCACTCGATGAGTCTGTCACGACAGTCAAAGTTTAGAAAAAAGAAAACGGCCGGGCGCACACGTGTGCGCCCGTTCAGCGTGCTTATCAGAGTATGAGAGCCGTGCCTTCCTTTCCTTTTGCGTGACAAGCGGTGAAAAAGCCGGCATTGCGATACCAGCTATCGTCACTAAACAGATCTCGCAGTCGCAAACGTGCGCTCCGTTTGAGCGAACTGCTATCTGCTCTTGGACCGCACCACGGGGGCGCCATAGGGACGCGCTGAATAAAATCAAAGTACCGCCATCCTTTGATAAACGCCGCTTCTCTCTCTCTCTCTCTCCTGTATCTCCGATTGGACGATGATAGCGCGCGCTTTTCACTTCTTTATATTTTCTTTTTTTCCGCCTCAGAGCCATGTTGAAAGTCCTCTGTGCAGTCGCCGGCGGCGGCGGCGGCGCGCGCCCGAGCTTCAACGTGGACTTTCTAGGTGCGCCACCGTCGAATTGGCTTTCGCAAGCGAAAAGTAAAGAAAAAGCAAGCGCTTTAGGAGAGGAGGCGGCGGAGGAAAGAGTAGATGACGGTACTTTTCTTATATAGGGATTTTAGCGCTGAAGTTTCCGCGAGCGATTCAAAGGGGCCGTGCTCATGCTCGCAAGCGTTCGCTCGCCAGTGCTTATGCTTCTCTTCCCAAGAATTTTGCTCACGTTCAAGCCTTTACCAGCGCCTGCAGATACGGTGCAGTTCCTTACGGTACGTATACGTTTACCTGCTACAACTTGCACGCCACTTTTGTTTTGGCGGGCCCGTGCTGGCGCGAAGTTTAGACTCGAATATATTTGCATGCACGGTATGTAGCAGAACGTTCTTTTGTGATCTGGGAGGTAAAGCTGGAGTTTCACATAATTGGTTGAATTATTACAGAAATTCTATAGCTGCGTGTGGCCTTTAAGATGGCAGCTAGCAGCGTGCTGCATTGCGTAATATACCGGGGCTTTGCTCTCTTGGCTTCTCCTCTGTGTAGCTTCCAGCACGCTAGCAGGCAGGAAAATAGTCTTGTATTGGTGTGGTAACTTCACTTATAGTTGAAGGATTGGAAAACTATTTGCGGCATGAGATTCGTGAGACGACGTCCTTTAATAGTCGAGGTCATTCTATGATTAGTTAAGTGTTTAGGGTCCCTTTAGGAAGAGAATGGTTTTATTGACATGTGGTACAATACCACAGTGATAATGTAAGAGACACTCGGAAGGAGCAGTTGCCAGCCTTGATTGTCAGGCTAAGCCCACATGTTGCTACAACCCACCAAGACCACTACTTAAATAAAAGTAGCATACTCTTGTAAAAGATTCGTTTGTAAACCATCTAACTGCTAATGACCTACTGCAAGTCGCGTGTGGATCAAACCATTTGTCAGTTGAATTTTTCATGTCATACCTGCAACATAATTCTGAACGTCATCGTACAGCATAATATTTTGAAAGTATTGCTTAAATTTATAAAGTAAATGGGACCGAGGCAAAACAACGGCACATATGGTGCTATTTGAAATACCCAATTGCACATCTTTATTGTAAATCAAGTGTGGCTTACTCACTTTTTTTCTTCACTGTTGTATTACAGAGCAAACTTCTGTGGGCAGCCAGCGGTATCCAAGAGGGAAGGGACCTGGATTGATGTGGTTACTGCGGCTACGTCTTATTTTCTGTGGTCACCTTTTCTACTGTATTCAAAAATTTTGTAAAATAATTCTGCATGTCCTTTAATTTATTAGTCAATAAAGCCGCTTTCTCACAAGGTCAGGTAATTTTTTTCTGCATGTTATGCTCATTTGCTTTGGATGTGTATTGCACATTTGATATATGTTAAACAATTTTATGCAAGTTATTATAAATAATATAATGTAATGCTTCAATTTAATTTTCAGTTCTATATAGTAACATGTGTACTATGAAGCTAGCATACGGATGCATGGTATGCTGAAGAAGTGGCCATTAATTTTACTTACCACGTCGCTGTAGAATGACAATCTATAAATGCAGCTTTAAAGACAGCTATAAAAGCCTGCAGTGGCGTAGCCAAGGGGGGGTTCAAACCCCCCCACTAACCCACCCTTTGCTCTCGTCGCTTCGCGCTGACATATTTCAAGAAACCGGTGCTACTTTCACACTTTCGTTCCTGGGCGCTTCCGTTTGGGTTGGTAATTTACAGCGAATCATATCTGCATATGGAAAAAAACTGTCACGGTGTTTGTCAAGGCCTTGACACTCTGTGAGGTTTTGGGCGCGAATGTGGCGGCCGCATTCTGAAACAACAAATGCGCAACAAATGAAGCAACAAAACAAATGCGGCAGCCGCATTTTAGATGAAGGCGAAAATGCTCGAGGCCCGTTTACTTAGATTTAGGTGCACGTTAAAGTCTCCAGGTGGTCGAAATTTCCGGCATACATTTCCACCGCTTCCCTTCAGGTGCCGGTTAGGCCGCGTTCGCGTAGGAACTTGGTCTCGAAGCTGGCGGAAGCGGCAAAATCTTGCAAAAATCCGCCCGCCTAGGCGGCAAAACAGGCAGAAAAACAGGCGGCGAGCCAAATTGGTCTCGGACCGATTTTTTCGCCATGGCGAAGCGGAAACGTGGCGGAAAGTCGTTCTGCTCGACCGGAAGCTACACTAGCATGTAAACTTCAGGTCGTAACATTGAACATGGCACCAAAAGTGTAGGCTGCAATGCTGATCGACGCGATCAAGAACCACCCCTTGCTCTACGACAAGAGAAGTACTAAAACGTACTGTCAGCAATACTCGCGATAGTATTCAACGTCGCGCGACCGGAGGCGCGGCAACGAAGCCAACGGAGTCGCGTGACCCAACTTCTCGCGCTTTTGCAAAGCCAGGCGAACCCACCACCGCCGTTTCCGAGGTTTTCTTGTCTTCCGTTTATTCATTGTCCATTTCTAGAAAACAAGTAGGTAGAAGTATAAAAGCCATTTCTTCTTCCACTTCCATGACAGACAATAGTTAGGCAGATTCCTCGTTGGCGCTCCATAATTCTCCTCGCACGTGCACGGTATGTTGCAGAAGTCGCGGGGTGCTTTTCTCGTCGCGACGATAGATTGGGAGCGTAGGTCTCACGAAGGACGCGCAGGCTTTGGCGAGCCTCAACACAAAGGGCCAGCCCGGGTTTTAGCTTTGGTGTTCCCGTTGCCACTTTCGTGTCCTGGAGGCGCCGAATATAATACGAATTGATGAAATGTTATTACAACTTGTAAATAAAAGCTATTAAAGAAATATAATCACGCCCAGGCAGCAACCTGTGACACAGCGCTACCGCGCCCGTGTGAGGAGAATTACAGAACGCCAACGAGGAATTTACCGAAGGTCGCAGATGACACGCGAAATTGCGCAAGATGATCACTTTTGATGACGGGTGGGTCAGTGAATGAACATACCGCTCGAAATAATGCGATAATGAGCGCCACCACGCCGACAAACGTACGCAGACTAGATGGATGTGGACGAAAGCGGCAGCGGCGGCCGCGGTGGTAGCAAAACAAATGTGAACTTGGACATGCGCGGAAAAGATTTTGCGGCCGCTTTGGCCTTTCCGGCAGCTTTGGCCTCTCCACCCGCTTGCCGCTTCCCAACTGTGAACGTAGCCATAGTCTGCAGCGCAGAACGTCTCTCGTTTGCGATTGCGCCCCTACGGAAGGCTGGTAGTTACTGTTGTGTTGCTGAATCCCCAACCAGCAATTGCGAAAGGCTGGTAGTTGCTGTTGTGTTGTGGAATCCCAAACCAGCAATGTGCCCACCAAAGGGTTGATGCCAGCAGTGAAATTCCACCGACTCGCAACAGAATGCACGAAACAGACAGCCGACAAGCATGGATTACATGTGCGCAGTACAGCGTAAGTAAACTCTTGTTGCAGGCGCTGACAGTTCTCGTGGGAGTTCACGCGTCCTCAGAAATTGATTATCTGCACTATGCACTGAACAAGACCGGAGTTCATTCCTGCATCACTAGTACACCAATCAGTCGAGATTCTGTGAGGTACAAGGCCGCTTCCTATTTGCACCGGCCTAAGTGAAGCAGAAATGACTCGCACGCACTACTTAAAATGCGTACACATGCCATGACGTAAAGGCAAATGACGGCTGCACGCTCGCACACAGCGGAAGACACAGCAGCCCATGCACTTGCCACAGGAAATGCAAGGCGACGAAAGCTTCGTAAAAAAAAAAAGCATTACTCGTTTTTGCGCGTATTTAAGTTTTCTAGCGCAAAGACGCAGCGAACAAGCTATTGCTATGGGAGTAGGTATAGCCTGGTAACACGTGCATTTTCACATGTATAGCCGTCCTTGACCTGTGAAACGCACTTCGCCCCGACGAGGACGACGCCATCCACGCTTAACGGAGATTAACAATTAATGATGTCTTCTCCGATCGGGCGGGTCGTCTCAATGATGCGTTTTCGAAGACTGGTCCATTCAGTGGCGCGATGAGAGACGGTTGCTCCAAACGCCCACTGTACCTGTCGTACTTACTGTATTTTACTGAGCTTACATTACTTTTTACTTAATTTCTTCACAAGCACACACTAGAGCACTGCACGGGCCGATTTTTTCAGCCCGGGCCCGGCCCGGGCCCGTTATTACGTTGGGTGGCCCGCCCGAGCCCGATCAAAACGTTTATGGCGAGACCCGGGCCCGGCCCGGGCCCGGAAATAATCTACGTTACCCGCCCGGCCCGGCCGGCCACCCCTTTACCTTAGGCCCGAGCCTGGCCCGAGCCCGACTCTAAACTGGCCCGAACCCGGCCCGAGACCGAAAAATAATGTTTTTCAGAGTTGAGTCGCCCGAGAATAACTCACTGCACGTTACATGCACACCACCAGAAAGCCTGAGCCCGGCCCGGGCCCGGGTCAAAAAGCACACGCCGTGTCCGAGCCCAGCCCGAGCCCGTGAAAAAACAGTTCTACCCGGCCCGGCCCGGCCCACGGGCCCGGGCTTTCGGGTAAGCCCGAGCCCGTGCAGTGCTCTAGCACACACACACGCGAGGGGGGAGGGGGGGTCCCATGTCTTTGATATACATACATAGAGGGTGCTTAAACTACCGATATTTATTATCGATCACGTCACGTAGAGGAAAGTGGACGCTTGCCCCCCCCCCCCCCCCCCCCCGAAAAAAATTTCTGGCTACGCCCCTGAAAGCCTGTATATTGTTTCTGAAGCCATTATACGTTATGACTTCGGAAACAATATGCAGGCTTAATTAAGAGTTTTGTTAGACGTCCCCAGAATTCTGTTGTAATTTATAGCAGAATTCTGGGAACGTCTAATAAAATTCTTAACTTGTTCTTGTCAATTAAGATGTTTTATAAAAGCCTGCATAATGTTTCCAAAGCCATTATTACAGAATTCTGAGGACGTCTAATACAATTCTTGAAGTTGTTCTTGTCGAGGTGTTTATTAGCCAACTTTTAGTGTAACGTTAGCAGGGCTTACTGAAGTACCTGTAGACGTCCACGGCTAGAAAATGTCTTGACCAGGACAGCTATTAGACTTTTGGATTATCCGTTCACAACATCTTTTAGACATCAAATAGCTGCTTGTGTGTTTCGTGGGCTGTCATTTTGTCCTCATAGACGCACGTATTTCCCATATCAATGGTGCACAGGCAAGTACTCCTGTGCAAATTAGTCATTGGGGAGCCGACCGATATTACCGGCAACTAAATGAATGTAGCGAGTATATGAAGAAATACATGGCTAAAAAACGGCATTAGAAGGTTGAATGGAGTTACAAAAGGGAGACTATATGTGCCGTTCTTCAATGAACATCTTTGACGCCGACTTGGGTCACTGGGTGTGTGCTGCTCTTCAATGAAGTGCAGACACGCCCCCGTACTAGATTTTAGGTGCACGTTGGTTTCGGCACGTAAAACCTCAGAAAATCGGCGGCGAAAGCGCCTGCGACTCGGTAGTGCGAGATCACGCGCTCTTTGCACCGGCGCCTCTGTACGAAAACGGGCGAAAGAACCAAAGGAAACGCTTGTACAAAGCATTGGGACCAATGAGGAAGGAACAGGAACGAACTGAGGAGAGGTATATATATATATATATATATATATATATATATGCACGCACATAGAATTAAATACGTATATATAATCAAATGTGTTCTCTCTCTCTCTCTCTCGTTCCCTTCCTCTATGAACGATCGGCGCTGAGCCGTGCTCCCTCAAGGGCTGCAGAAGATAGCGCCAACCCTTTCCATGCGAACCACTTACTACCCGTCGAGGCAATCCAGGGATCTGATGGGCTCGTGTCCCTGACGACCGACATGGCTGTTTGTGTGAAGCGTGAAATAGCACAGTGTGTGCCGCTCCACAGCGGCCCCCTTGTCCGGGAAGGACCGTTGGCCCAAACCAAAACCCCAGGGGCGTAGCCAGGGGGGGGGGGGGGGTTGGGGGGGTTCAAACCCCCCCCCCGAAATTTTTTCCGCAACCCCCCCCCCCCCCCCCCACTTACCCGCCCTTTGTTTTCGTCGCTTCGCGCTGACATAATTCATGAAAGCGGTGCTACTATCACAATTTCATTCCTGGGCGCTTCCATTTGGTTGGTAATTTACAGCGAATCATGTCTGCATATGGAAAAAACTGTCACGGTGTTTGTCAAGGCTTTGACACTCTGTGAACTTTTGGGCGAGAATGTGGCGGCCGCATTCTGAAGCAACAAATGCGGCAGCCGCATTTTAGATGATGGCGAAAACGCTCGAGGCCCATTTACTTAGCATGGTATAATTTTTTTTAACTGCGCTAACACACACTGACAAGGACGAGGCAGACAAGACGCGTGATTTAGGTGCACGTTAAGGCGGCGGTCCCACTCCGGCGGCACGAGCCCCCCGTTTTCAGTACTTTTGGAGCAACCGTGGCGGCTCTTCTACTTAAGATATGAAGTTGTCGTATAAACCATAAAAAGCTTAGTTCTTGTAGATTCCAACTATATATAATATAAAGAAACTGATTGGTGTGATTTAGAAATATATGTTCAAGAACAAGCATGAGATACATGGTTTTTGCGAACTGTGTCTCAGTTGTGACCATATTTAGAAGAAGCTACCGCACTTACTGCATTGCGGCTTGCTCTGTAGCTTTAGGACATATTTATCTAGTTCCTAGACGTAGCAAATTAATTTTTAGTTTTTACTTTATGGATAATTTGCTTTTGAAAATTGCCAAATATTGCAATCTTTTGTTGTAAACAACCCGGCAACTACATGCTCAAGGAAGCTAAATGTTGGGTAAAGTAGAGTTCAAGGAATTTCCATTTAGGACACAAAATTTCATTCATGTAACTTTATTAGTTTTAAAGCGCAGCTTCACAGCTTTATTACCTTCCCGCAAAACTGCCCAAAAATAAAACCAGAATTCTAAATATTGCTTACTTTCAGCCGCATTATTAGGAAAACTAATAAAGTTACACGAATGAAATTTTGCCTCCTAAATGGAAATACTTTGATCTCTATTTTACCCACAATTTAGCTTCCTTGAGCATGTAGTTGTCTGGCTGTTTACAACAGAAGATTGCAATATTTGGCAATTTTCAAAAGCAAATTATCCAAAAAGTAAAAATTAAAAATTAATTTGCTACGTCTAGGAACTAGATAAATATGTCCTAAAGCTACAGAGCAAGCCGCAATGCAGTAAGTGCGGTAGTTTCTTCTAAATATGGTCACAACTGAGACAGAGTTCGCAAAAACCATGTATCTCATGCTTGTTCTTGAACATTTATTTCTAAATCACACCAATCAATTTTCTTATATTATATATAGTTGGAATTTACAAGAATTAAGCTTTTTATGGTTTATACGACAACTTCATATCTTAAGTAGAAGAGCCGCCACGGTTGCTCCAAAAGTACTGAAAACGGGGTGCTCGTGCCGCCGGAGTGGGACCGCCGCCTTAACCCCAGGTGGTCGAAATCTCCGGTATACATTTTCGCCGCTTCCCTTCAGGTGCCGGTTAGGCCGTGCTCGTGCAGGATCTTAGGCTACGTTCACACTTGGTCTCGAAGCTGTAGGAAGCGGCAAAATCTTGCAAAAATCCGCCTGCCTAGGCGGCAAAACAGGCAGAAAAACAGGCTGCTAGCCAAACCAGTCTCGGGCCGATTTTTTCGCCATGGCGAAGCGGAAACGCGGCGGAAAGTTGTTCTGCTTCACTGGAAGCTACACTCTATAGCATGTAAACAACCGGCCGTAAAATTGAACATGGCACCAGAAGTGTAGGCTGTAATGCTGATCGACGCGATCAAGAACCAGCCCTTGCTCTACGACAAGAGTGGCACTAAAACGTACTGTCAGCAATACTCGCGATAGTGTATTCAACGTCGCGCGACCGGAGGTGCCGCAACGAAGCCTTGGCGTGACCCAACTTCTCGCGCTTTTGCAAAGCCAGGCGAACCCACCACCGCCGTTTCCGAGGTGTCCGCGTCTTCCGTTTATTCATTGTCCATTTCTAGAAAACAAGTAGGTAGAAGTATAAAAGCCATTTCTTCTTGCACGGCAGACAATAATTAGGCGCAGATTCCTCGTTGGCGCTCCATAATTCTCCTCGCACGTGTACGGTATGTTGCAGAAGTCGCGGGGTGCTTTTCTCGTCGCGACGATAGATTGAGAGCGTAGGTCTCAAGTAGGACGCGCTGGCTTTGGCGAGCCCCAACACAAGGGCCAGCCCGGGTTTTAGCTGTGGTGTTCCCGTTGCCCCTTTGGTGTCCTGGAGGCGCCGACAATATACGAAATGATGAAATGTTATTACAACTTGTAAATAAAAGCTATTAAAGAAATATTCTCACGCCTAGGCACCAACCTGTGACTCAGCGCTACCGCGCCCGTGTGCGGAGAATTACGGAACGCCAACGAGGAATTTACCCAAGGTCGCAGATGAAACGCGAAGTTGCGTAAAATGATCACTTTTGATGACGGTACGTGGGTCAAAGAATGAACATACCGCTCGAAATAATGCGATAATGAGCGCCCCCACGCCGACAAACGTACGCAGACGAGATGGATCTGGACGAAAACGGCAGCGGCGGTAGCAAAACAAATGTGAACTTGGACAGGCGCGGAAAAAATTTTCAGGCCGCTTTGGCCTTTCCGCCCGCTTGCCGCTTCCCAAGTGTGAACGTAGGCTTAGTCTGCGCGAGAAACGTCTCTTGTTTGCGATTGCGCCCCTATACGGAAGGCTGGTAATTACTGTTGTGTTGCTGAATCCCAAACCAGCAATTACGGAAGGCTGGTAGTTGCTGTTTTGTTGTGGAATCCCAAACCAGCAATGTACACACGTAGGGGTTGATGACAGCAGTGAAATTCCACCGACTCGCAACAGAATGCACGAAACAGACAGCCGACAACCATGAATTACTGCTGTGCGCAGTACAGCGTAAGTAAACTCTTGTTGCAGGCGCTGACAGTTCTCGTCGGAGTTCACGCGTCCTGAGAAATTGATTATGTGCACTATGTACTGAACAATACCGGAGTTCAATCCTGCATCACTAGTACACCAATCAGTCGAGATTCTGTGAGGTACAAAGCCGCTTCCTGTTTGCACCGGCGTAAGTGAAGCAGAAGTGAGTTGCACGCACTACTTAAAATGCGTACACAAGCCATATCTATGCTGTGCGGTGAAATATTCTGTACAATTCTGAATCTGTTGACGTAAAGGCAAATGACGGCTGCACGCTCGCACACAGCGGAAGACACAGCGGCCCATGCACTTGCCGCAGGAAATGCAACCCTCTCGTATGAGGGAGCAGGGCGACGAAAGCTTCGAAAAAAAAAAAAAAAAAAAAAAAGCCTTACGCGTTCTTGCGCGTATTTAAGTTTTCTAGCGCAAAGACGCAGCGAACAAGCTATTGCTATGGGAGTAGGTATAGCCTGGTCACACGTGCATTTTCACGCGTATAGCGGTCCTTGACTTGTGAAACGCACTTCGCCCCGACGAGGACGACGCTATCTACGCTTAACGGAAATGAACAATTAATGATGTCTTCTCCGACGGCACGGGTCGTCTCAATGATGCGTTTTCGAAGACTGATCCATTCAGTGGCGCGATGACAGACCGTTGTTCCAAACGCCCACTGTACCTGTCGTACTTACTGTATTTACTGAGCTTACTTTACTTTTTACTTAATTTCTTCACACGCACACGCGAAGGGGGGGGGGGAGGAGGGGGGGGAGGGGGGGTCCCATGTCTTTGATATACATGTATAAAGTCTGCTTAAACTACCGACATTTGTTATCGATCACGTGACCTAGAGGAAAGCAGAAGCGTGCCCCCCCCCCCCCCCCCCCCCCCCGGTCGGGCCGGTGAACCCCCCCCCCCCCCCCCGAAAAAATTTCTGGCTACGCCCCTGCAAAACCCCCCACCCAGTCAGCCCGGGTAGGGGGGCGTGCCGGGGTCAATGTACCGAATGATGCTGGGTTGATGAGTACATGTACGCTCTGGGGCGCGGTACCTACGGGTGCCAAGTCCCCTTCCCATCTGACAACGGCACGTGACGGCCATGGCGCTGCAAACCATGGTGGAAGGAATGAAGAAATGAATGAACTTTATTTGTCAGGATTAAAACCCTGCAGGATCTGCGGGGGTGGGAGGCGACAGAGACATCTACTCGTGGCAGAACCCCATCACCTCCACGGCCCAGCTAGCGACGTCCTGCAGACCATGCAGGCTCGGATCTAGAAGTATGTGGTTATAGTTAGCATAAGGAGTTCGGGCGTCTTGCGCTGGAGCTTAAGGTATAGTAGCGGCGCCTGGTGACGTCGAAAAACATCATCTGGGTAGTACCAGCAGTATTGAGCCCTGGCTGTGGCGAAGCACGTTTCTAGCCCACGTTTTTCGTCGATTCGCACTTTTTTCTGCCCTGTTTCGAGTGCGAAAAGGCTCGTCACTTCTCACAGACCATGGCGACCAGGCTGCGAGCTCGCCGCAGCCTATAGTTATACGAAAACGGACTCTCCGTGTGCCGTGGGATGTAATGCTGGAAGCAGAAGACTTCGGCGACGCCGATCCGGAGAGAACTAGCTCAGCCTCGAAAAAGCGTCACCGTCGTTACTGCTGCTTCGTGGGCTGCCGTGAACAAGAAGGCCTGAATTCCAACATCAGATTCTACCGTTTTCCTTCAAGGCCTCACGAAGTGGAGCGTCGGGCGCGCTGGATAACTGCAGTTCGTCGTGCTGGGTAAGCGAAATGGAAGACTGACATAGCAGCAGGCATGGCTGGTGATTCACGATTCGAGACCCGGCCACAGCGACAATTAACAATTCGACCGGTGCGAAGTGGTGAAGTGACCAGGTGTGTGCAAATGACCACAAATGATCGGGCTGATTCGGTGACAATTCACTACCCCACTACGAGCAGAACAGGTTGAATGTTCACAGTTGAATGTGCTCATCGTTGACCCGAAGCCAACACGTCGAGGCAGCACAGCAAGGTAGTATTGATTACAGCACATCGATGTTCGAGCGCTGTCATTAAAAGCTACATCAAGCGTGCAGCGCACGAGCTCGCGCTGCAGCGCGATTCGCACGTACGTACGTTACTGCGAGCTTATATGCATTGCATCAGTTAATTATCAATTGCTAAAGGGACAGATGGCCGCTACTACAGCGCAGGCATAATTACTTGTCTAGCGGCATGCAGTCAACAAAGATTGCAGGAGACCCGCCGTTTCGCGGCATGTCGAAAGACCGCTGCCATCGCGGCGCGTACGATCGTGCGCTCGAGCAGCTCCGTACACATGTCTGCTTATCACTGCTGTGAATTCTTTTATAGAAAGCATTCCCTCGCGTTTGTGCGCCTGAATCTAGCAGCGTGCAAACCTTACCTGAAGTTCAACTTCGCACGTGCGTGACTCGCTTCCCTTGCGATTGACACTGCGCTAAAACTTCGCCGAACGGCGTACGCGTATTCGGCGTTGCATAATTTCTTGCCTTTACGCAGCATGCCACCCATGGAAAAATATTCGGCGCCCGATATTCACTGCAAGCCGTAGTACAACAAAACCGAAAGTGGCTGGTCCATATTGTAAACGTGCTTCCCGAAGCAGACGACCGAGCTTGGTACTACGTACAGAACACCCATACAAACGTACTACCCAGTTTCGGATTGAGGGCGCTTTTTAGCACAATTTTTGCAGCGCCCCCTGGGCAACGCAAGAGCCCCTGCAGCCGGCTGCCTCTTGTGCCTCCAGCTGGCGAATTTATGGGGGTTTTAGGGGTATTCTGCGACGTGTGCTGGGTAGTTTATCGTAGTGACGGCACAGAACACCCATACAAACTTTGGTGACGGTGCAGCGCTCGCACACGAGCCACTTTCCGCATGTGGTGTGGGTGCATGTTCTGGGGAAGCGGTGGTACATACAATTTGGCTCACTCCGCAGATGAATTTTGCGTGTACGTTAATTGGAAAGGAGGGTTAATGTCAAGGCTGTCAAGTATGCATATTCGGTAGTGGATTATATTAGTCTGCAATTTCTTGCCCCAATGGCAAGAAATCGGTAACCCTAGGGCGAATTTGTGAACCTTGCGGATCTCCTATTTAGTGAGAGTGAGGTAGGGCACGAGGGATTACGAAGGCTTGAACGAGTTGGAGAAGTTGTCCTTCTCGCAGGCCCCCTCTCTTGTGTGATACTCTGCCATGTAGTCTAATTATCTGATCAACAGATTGCCTAAGCCTCTGAATTATAGTTGTAAGGTATGAAGTAATACGCTTCCTCCGTGCATGGTGCAAAAGCCGCAGATGTCTTTTCATGCTTTTTCACCGTGGAGCCCTCAGCCGAGCTGTGAAGCTTCTTTTGCATACAATGCACAATTTGCTACTGTGCAAGGCTGTTTGGTTTTCGGTTTATGTAAAATACACGAAAAATGAAAATGTGGTATATTTAACCCGCACAGCTAGCGCCAATGAACTTTACTGTATGGTGGCGCAATGTTGTCCCTTGTAGGAAAAAGGGTCCCTTACCGGTGCACGGCACGACCACACGACTTCGTCTGCCTATTCGTCTCATCAGCTCCGTGCGCGGCAGCCCTTTGCTACCAATTTACCGCCTACAAATGCGGCTCATCGCCTTTGTAGAACTACTATGACGATAGATGCACTGCACTGCTTGCCCGAAGCGTTTGAAGTCCACCTCACCGCTTTTTGCTCCTTAGTTTCTTAACCTCTGACATGCCCTCTGCATGCTTCTTCGCGCGTCTACTCCCGTCTTTATTTGCTATCGCCCTCAACCTTGCGGAATCTCTTCAGGCCAATAATGGTAAGTATGAATATTGTCGCGGTAACGTTTTTAAACTGCCTAAGTGCATGAGTAGGGTGTTTTATGTGCTTCCGGCGTGCGTTTGGCGCAATCGTCGCTCGCTGAGAAGGACGATGGAGGGTCACGCACTAAGTTGCGCGCATTCGTGTTCCTGCTCGCTAGCGGCGGCAGCCAACAACTTGTATTGTCATACAGTTTGGCCACTCTAAGCACGAAAACCTCGCTCCCACCGCGGCTTATAACTTTATATATATATATATTAATGTATATCAACAGAAGGGTAGCGTGATATCGTGACTTGGGCCATGCGCGGCGCAAACTTAGTTTCACACACACACACACACACACACACACACACACACACACACACACACACACACACACACACACACTCTCTCACTCACTCACACATCTTAATCTACTTGTTCGCACCGTTTACTTTTATTTCATATTAGCCTGTATTTTACCACGGTGTATGCAAAAGAGCAATCGGTGAATGCCTGAGCGCTGGAAAGTAAGGCGAAAACAGCTTTAAGGAAAGTTGCGTTAACTCTCCCCTTCACTCACACACGCACACATTTTTTTTTTTTTTTGGGGGGGGGGGGGGGGGGGCGACGTTTCGCGCAAGGCAGGATCTTGGCTTATCAAAACTGCACTTGTCGCCGACTGGGACAGTTTCAACTTTCGACCTTTATTAAGAAATGATAGTGTGCCTTACCAAAAGCAGTTAAAAGAATGAGCCGCGCGGCTACTGTTTAGAGCAAGATTATTGATATTAAGGTGATAACCTTAGTTCTGAGTTCATGCACTACCATGAGCTGTGGCATAGATGTTCTGCTACTGGTTTGTTTCTGTGCGCTCATTACGGTCGCTGCGGCACCATTCGAATGCAAGGGCTGTAAAACACCTGCAATATTTCTTTCGCATACTAAACAATCCCAGATGGCCTGAAATCGGTCCATTCACGCTGCCGCTTTATGATAGAGTATGTGCAGTGTTATTGCGTGAAAGAAATTGCATAAAGATATTATTAGGCTACCGAAGTGCTTTAAATTACCACATCGCTATCTCAAGATTTCCTAATTGATCATTCATACTTATAATTCTTCATGGAAAATGTTTATGCGGGCACGTTTGTACACTGAGGATTCATTAATACCATTCTTTCTTCCATCAAGGCTGTAATGTTTCTAACCTTCTCCTGCCATTTTCTTCCAGGTGAATCCCCATGTAATGAATGGGGACGCTGCGCCCAGACGTGCATTCAAAATTGGAAAAATCAATCTCTTGTTGAATGTGGTTGTGTTGAGGGCTTTCGCCTAGACACCAATCGTGTTTCCTGTCTTCCAGTAGGTAAGGCACCCATAGCACAAGCATTGCTGATTGCATGTTCAGGCTGAATTTAATTAACTCTATTAACTGCCAGTTTCTCCTGTCACTGTTGCCTTTGTAACTGAGCAGGCAATTATAGAAGTTGTGCTCTGTCCTGAATATTCATCTCTCGATTCTCCCTTGTATCATCCTTGTGCACTTTGAAATTAAAAGCAGTTAGTGATAGTAGTGCAGAGCTTATAAAACATAGCACTTGAGGTCCTAAGAGGATCCCATTAATATAACTAGTACCAGGTTTTCAGTGTTTCGTATCAGTTTCATGTGAATATTAATTTGAATGCTTGATTTCCTTGTCTCGAGTATGAACACTAAGATTTGTTTTTCAGTTTCGTCTTTATGCTGGTAAGCATACCAACAGTTGTAGCATTGCTCTCTTCTGTGGCAAATTGAAGGTTTTTAAGAACTGTGAATGGGTACTGGGACTTAAAAAGCACGTGTTCTGTCAGCTGTCTTCATGCAGTGTGCTACCACTAGGCATTAGCAGCCACAATCTTATTATCATTTGTACTTGGCATCCCTCTTCTAGTCATACTTTTAATTTTCTTTTGTAAAATAAATGTAATTTGTAATAAATAATAATTTTGTAATAAAATAATTGTAATAAAATAAATAATTTTGTAAAAAAACATCTGTCCAGAAAGTTGGCAAACTTTGTAAATATAATTTGTTTGCACTAGCCTTGTAATGGTTAACTTTGTTGAAGTTTCCATGCAGAACTTCTGAACTCGGGAGTTTTGCATGAAAGAAACACTTCCTGAAATGCTTGATTAGGAAAGCTGCTCAGCTCCACATCTAAAATTTTCATTTTGGTGAATAAAAGAAGCCTGTGTGAGCTGCAGCCGATGGTTATCGAGGTAGGAGGAAAGTGGCATTGATTATGTGGCCAAGAACTCTCGTGAGCATTGAAAAGCCGACAGCAGGCTTGCACATGTTACAGAAAAAAACTGGTTCTAATTCAAAAATATAATTTATTACAAGTAATTCATTACATTTACTTTGTTTCTTACAAGTCTGGTTGACAGGTACGCTGTAATATAGCAGCTGGTGGTATTCTCTCCAAGCACACATTTTTTTTTTCCTCCTCACCACTTTTGTAAGGAGGTTTATGTGCTCGCAAACCACTTGGTGTACCTACACGAAAATATGTTTGGAATTTCGTCTAGTCCTGAAGATTTCTTGGTCTAAGTGGAGCAGGGCAGCAAGAATATACCTTCTTTTGTTATGAGTAAATCGGGCACATAATACTTAGGGGTGTGAGTGAAATCTCGTTATTTCTACTGCACAAAAATCAGGAAAAGTGTTCATTGCACGCCATTGCTACGCAAGTTGGGTCAGTAATGCCCTTCTCGTGCGTTTTTATTTTATTTTATTAATTGGTTCGTTTCGTGTTTGGTAAAGTCAAAACTTTCTTGGATAGCTAGAAAGTTCTGCATTTTGACATTAACGAAGTTATACCTGGAAGATATTATTTTTGACTGCAAATATGATCACAGTGTCGCCAAGGTGCTTTTTGGATTTGGGCAATAAGCCTTTTATACACTTCTTGATAAGCCTTTTATGCACTTCTTGAGATGAAGTATTCTGCACATTTATATATTATTTATATTACCCTCAGGGCCAGATGCATTACAGAGGGGAGTGGAACATACTGAAAAAACACGATACAGGCTTTGTTCTGTTAATACAATGTTAGCTGAAATGATGAGAAAGTATGCACTACAAACTGGAACAACAAAAATACAAGCAATAGACCGAAAACAACATAACTATATACTTGGTTAGTTACACAGTAATTAACTTGTGTTTAAAACGTTATGAAACTGGGAATATTGAACAGTGGACGTGGACTGATCCCAGAAGGTGGTTCCAGTTCTGTGAGGTGCGGGGTATAAATGATTGATAACATATTTGCGTTAAACACAAAATGCCCACCTTTTGTGCATGATTCAAACGAGGGGGAATGTATGATGGAGGAAGAATAAGGTCATTGTGCAGGGCAGGAATGTAGTATGTTTTGTGGAAGAGACATAGGCAAGAAAACTTGTGACGACAGGAGAGTGACGCAAGCTAAAGACTCTTTCATTAAAGGGATATTGGCAGTACGACTGTAGTTTCCAAGAATAAAGTTATTTTAGACTAGCTCGAGGGCAGAGGCTAATATATAAGTGCTGGGGTCCCAGGTGGAAGCGGCATGTTCAAGTTTACTTCAGATTAATGTTTTGTAAAGGAGGAGCTTTAAAAAAAACAGGAACAGATGAAAAGTTGCGCCAGAGGTAATCTAACAAGCAGTTAGCAGTTGCTAATTATTTTGCTAATATGAAGAGGCCAAGTAAGAGAGGAAGTTATGTGAACACCTAGGTAGCAATGGGACGTTACGGATTCGAGAGTCAAGTTCTCGAGCAAGTAGGAAATGGGCCAAGTAGAAAGGAGACACGTAATACCTTACATTTGGTTGTGTTGAGTTCCATCAACTGGACTTTACACCAGTTAGATAAAGAGTTGATATCGTTTTGAAGAATCTTAATATCATTTCGGTCAGTAATTTCTCGGAAGACTACGTACGCAATCATTGGCAAATAAGTGAATGTTAGAGGTCACGCATTGGGGCAAGTCATTAATATAAGTGAGAAACAGGAGAGGGCCGAGTACCGAACCTTGGAGTACGCCAGAATGAACTGGCCTCAACGGGGAATTGAAAGTGTTAGCAGACACGAATTGTGAGCGTCCGGATAGAAAATATTTGATCCAAGAGAGTAGTTTCCTATCTATGTTCAGTTTGCTTAATTTAAAAAGAAGTAAACTGTGGCAAACTTTTTCAAAAGCTTTTGTGAAATCTAGGAAAACACAGTCTGCTATAGAACTATGATCAAGAATTGTATGTAGTTTGTGTGTGAAGGAAGCCAGCTGTGTTTCACAGAAAGGGATCTTTGGAAACCATGTTGAGCCTTCGAAAAAAAATAGTTAGCATCACGGAAAATAACATTGTTTGTGTAAAGGACATGTTTGAGGATTTTACACGGAATACTAGTTAATGAAATCGGGTGTTTGTTTAAGGGTGAATTTTTACTTCCCGATTTATGAACTGAAACCACCTTTCCAACTTTCTAGTCGGATGGCAGTGTGGATTCATCAGTCGATTGTTGGAATATCTTAGATAGCGTAATACTAGAATACATTTCGGTACTTTTTAAGAATTTAGCATTGATGAGATCAAGTCTTTGCGCTTGAGGACACTTTCAATGATTCAATAATTTTTTCAGTGCCATGGGGTTGAATAATTACTGGATCCACAGTTAGAGAATCAAAACACTCCACGTTGGGAAATTTTGTACACGAGTTTGTAACAAAATTACAACAAAATACATCATTTAACACAATAGGACAGTCGGCAACAGAGATTGCTTCCCCAGAAGAGTCAAGTAATGTGATTTTGCTGTTATGGTCGGGGGGTTAATGTTTTGCCAAAACGTTTTTGGATCATTACTGAGCATAGTTGCCAAAGTGTGTTGTAGGAAATTATTACGAGAACCTTTTAGTGTGGAGACGTTAGCATTATTCGCTTTCACATATGCATCCCACCGCTCCTGGGAGGGAGAATGCTTGGCTGAGGGGGCGATACAGCCGTTTTTTTTTGTTTGTTTGTTACAAAGTCGTTTTATATGCAAGTTATACCAGAGTGCTTTTGAAAGCGAAGAAAAATACGCTCTCTCCCTCTTCCTCTCCTTTGTTACGACAGACCTTTTAAAAGCGGCACACCGCCACCTCCGAAGAATACCCCCTGAAGAAGGAGCCGAATTGGTTCCGAAACGTCGGGCTAGTAAATTTCCTTATTTGGTTGCAGTCAATCTCTAAGTCTTCATCAATTTTCCCAACCAGACAGGTAATTCTGTCGAAATGTTTAGCTTCAAGAAATAGTGTGCATAGGTACGTGCCCGTCAATTAGTTCTTGCACTTTTGTTAGAAGCATATTCTAGTTAGTTTCTGTTGTTAGACTTTCGAAATTATCTAAGAAAACGTTCATTATTATGACAGTTCATTATTAATAGCTTCAAAGTTGACTTTGTTGCAATTACGAAGGTGTTAAATTACGAATTTTGACTCTCCAGTTTATAGACTGACTATGTTTTACTTCAAAACAGTGCGCTAAATGACTGCTTAGACCAGGCAGATACGATAAATCGGAGACTATATCATGACCGTTCGATAGTATAAGGTCTAGCATATTTGGTGTATTGTTTGATAGTCTAGCAGGTTGCGAAACAAGTTGGTAAAGAGAAAATATTGAGCAAAGATTGATGAAGTCAAAGCTTTTTGATGAAAATGGTTTCGAAACCGGAGGATCAGAAGACCAGGAAATGTTGGGAAAGTTAGTCACCCAGGCGAAAAATGAGAGCGTTAGGGTGACGTGTATTAATGGTATCAATAGCGTCATGTAAATGGGCAGCAAAATTTATTGGGCGGACGATAGCAAACCCCAAACACCATGCTTTTATGACAGATATGATCGTGTGCCCATACAGTTTCAAGATTAGTTTGAACAGGAATATAAGAGGATGGAATATCTCACGAAATAGCCAACATAACACCACCTCCTACGTATGATACGTGGTCACAGCGATAAGTGGTGAAGCTGGGCGCATCATAAAATATTTCGTTGTCAGCAATGTTTGGGTGAAGCCAGGTTTCAGTGAGCGCAATGATAGCTGCATTGCACGTGTCAATAATTGATTTAAGTGATTCTCGCTTATTAAGTACACTCCTGACATTTGCCAAAAGTACAGACGACACAACGGGTGCCGGCAAGAAACCACCACGTCCCCTTGTGCTCTCCTACCAGTGGCGCACCGACGGGGGGGGATTCGGGGGTTGTAACCCCCCCTTGAGGCCGTCTTAACCCCCCCTATTGTTTAACCCCTTTTCTTTCCTTACGCATTTGAGTACTGCAACTAAGATGTAAGACGCGCAATCGTCTGCACACTCGCAAAAAGCGAATTTTTTTTTACAATTTCCCGTTAAGAAATCGAAATTAGTGCTGTTTAGATGGTATCGGCAAACTGTCAACCCCCCCCTGGCAGAGATCCTGGGTGCGCTACTGTCTCCTACGGTGGTGTTTTGCCACTCAAGTTTGGCGTGGAGGGTTGCGATGCACTGCTAGATGATTCACCGGAAAGTAGGCATGTTTAGCTCTTTAATGCTGCTGCCGGCAGCGTCGTACATGTAGCGTTTATTAACAATGAGCTTGTTGTGCCGCAGCTGGAAGCTCGGTGACCCAGGTAATCTTTTTGCGAATTCAACGAGCTTTCTTCTAGCATGGCTAGTGGTGGCGGAAAGTCTTCGGCATATGCATGAATTTCCGTATCCAGAGGCGTATCCACTTGGAATGAATTTCCAGAATGACAACAATTTGGAGATATGCGCCATGAAACTCGCCGTAAAAATGCACTGTTGTTCCACTTACTTTTTTACCAAAATGGGGCTGTTTTATACACTGAAGCACAAAAGTAACTGGAACGCCCATGTATTTCGTCCCACACTTTGGGAAATAATATTGTTATGCGAGGGACGAGTCAGTAAGACGAGCAACTATTTACAGGTTATATTTTCAACAACGGTTGCAGCGCTGCACGGTTAGATTCACCGCGCGAGCCCAGCTAGTTCTTCCTCTTTTTTCGAGTGATGGCGCCCGCTTGCCTCGTTCAAACAATCAAATACCACATGCGTGTAGCATAATCCCCCAGTGGCAGACGCGACGTCCCGAAGCGTCTAAATGTCATCACTTGGGAGGGTGATACTGCTTCAGTCGTGTAACGTGCACAATATCACTGGACTGGGAAGCAGATGTGAGGCGTCAGGGCTATCTCGTAGGTGACGGGAGTCACAGCACGAAGTACTTGGTATGGGTTTGTGTAACGAGACAGCAGTTTTTCTGACAGGCCGACCTGACGTGACGGAGACCATAGAAGCACCAAAGAACCAGGCGGGAAGTGCACGTCTCGGTGTCACTGGTCGTACAAACGCCTTTGACTCTCTTGGGAGTTCAGAAGGCGGTCACGGGCAATTTCGCTTGTGTGGGCAGCGCGGGCGATGGTGTCAAGTGCATAATCACTGGTCAGTGTGGCGTGAACAGGGAGGGTTGTGTCGAGGGGCAGTGCTGGTTCTCGGCCGAACAGAAGGAAAAATGGGGAATAACCGGCTGGTGTCGTGGCGCGAGAAATTATATGCAAACGTGATAAACGGTAGAGCGAGGTCCCAGTCTGTGTGGTCTGAAGAGATACTTCGCGAGCTTGGGGGGGGTCTGTTAGAGTGCGATTGAGACGCTCCGTGAGGCCTTTTGTTTGCGGATGGTATGACGTGGATAGCTTCTGCCTCGTGGCACAGGACTGCAGGATGTCCGCGATAACTTTTGAGAGGAATGTCCGGCCACGGTCTGTGAGAAGTTGTTGCGCAGCTCCATGTAATAAAATCACGTCGTGTAGAAGAAAATCGGCGACATCTGTGGCGCAGCTTGTAGAAAGGATGTTCCACATCCGCTGCCAAGGTTTATGAGTGGTGGTGCTGGCTAACCCTCCCAGGGTTAGTTCTAGTAGTTGTAAAATATAAATACCCCAGAAAGTGGAAGGGAAAACGGCGCCACGGTAGCTCAATTGGTAAGAGCATCGAACGCTTCATGCGAAGACGTGGGTTCGTTCCCCACCAGTGGCAAGTTCTTTTTTCATCCATCCATTTTCATTTCCATCAATTGATCATTTTCTTAACTCAATTAGTAAGTACATGTTTTCCTCCCTATGTTGTCCTTGGTGTCTTTGTTGGCGTCTTCTATATATATGACCACATAAAGCCAACAGATAATGAAGCCGAAGAAAGCATCGGGGAAATAAAGTGTGGTTGAAATTGGAATGTAGAAAAAAAAAATCATTATTTTCTTAACATTAACAAAATCGAGCCCCTCGGTTCCCTCTTCATATTTCATTTATATATATATATATATATATATATGTATGTATATAGAGAGAGAGAGAGAGAGAGGCGGGTGAACTACACGATGCGACATGAGTCCCCAGACCTCGCCCCCACTCACATTAGATATACTTCCGGAGCCCCTGCTCCGGCCACATTTCAATGTTGGCGAAATGCAAAAGCACTTAAGTGTTATATCTACATGCATGTTAAACCCAGGTGTTCAATATTAATCCACAGTCCTCCACTGCAACATGCCTAAAATGGTGGGTTTGACATTTAAAATCCCTGAAGTAAATTTTGTTCATTGTAAAAAAAATAAGTTGTTTTATATAACTACAGCCATGGCAAGGCCCACTGTCTCGTGACTCAGTCATAAAACATGGCATCAAGGGAGTAAGTGAGTCTACGCACATTTGAAAATGAAGCATGATCGCAGGGCTCATTCACAAAATTATGCGTCAACTAAGTGGCATTGCCATCGAACACACATTTTGGATTTCGCTCTTAATTCTAGTCACTTAGTGTTGCATGTAGAAAATTTTTTCTGACAAGTAAAATCTCAATATTTTACTGACAAGCTCTAACATTAGTTGTACCACAGTCTCTTATGTATCGCAATCATCAAGCATGCTTTACACTATTTTTTTGCTAGTTAATCTCATTACAACTTTCCTACACAATAATTTTATATTTGCTTACATTAGCAAAGGCTATTTCTGTTCAGCACACTTTTACAATGCCGGAAACAATTCCAAAAACATCACTTTATGAGCGTAATAAAGATATGTTGTAAAAAGAAAAATGCGGGAAAGCCGGTGACGATTTTATTGTGCCTTTGTGTGTGTAGCACTCTACCTACTTATTTGGTCAAGTACCAGTAAACACGAGCTTCGCAGTTTTCTCGTTTTAGTTCCTAATAAGTATGACGCGGTTACAGAACAAATATGTTGAAAACGATGATCTAAGCAAAGGTTGTCGCTTGGTTTTGTTATGCGATAGCATTAATTCTCATGGCTGGACGAACCTTGCTTACGAAATGTGCTTGCTGCCCATGGGAGGAGCAAAGAAAGAAAGGATTACGCTGAGCTGACTTGCATGCAAAGGCGAGCTGTGTCACGGTGGAGGTAACCAAATGTAATTAAAGTTATCTTGCGAAGGTCAGCACTGCAGCATAAGACTACATAACTTTGTTTATTTACCCCACTAATTTTGTCCGCCCTGCTATCAGATGCTCCAGACTGCATTTTGCTGCAATGCTGCTAAAGCAGTGCTTGCATTAACGCAATGCAGCGACCACGTAATTTCCCGAGAATAGCATCAAGCGTCAATCATGATATGCGTAATGCGCTGGGCAACTACAAAATTTCTGTCTGGTCAATGTAGCAGGTGACCGAACACACCGCAAGTGCTAGACAGACACAGTATTACAGTGCAGACACAGTAGCCGAAGGCCAAATGCTGGAATTAATCGTCAAAAAAAGGGCCAGCAAATAATTATGAGGGCGCCATGACGACAGGACAGCAATGACGATAAACCCCTGCCATACAAGCATGTGTACACGCTGCTGACTAGCACCCTAAGCGTGGTGACAATGGCGACTCCGCTCGATTTCGCATGGAATAGTGTTCTGGAACATTCCGTATACCGTAAAACCCCGTTAATTAAGATTTCACGGAACCATGTCCGAATTAACCAAATGTTAATTATCAAGGGTATTGAGAAAACAAATGCTTACTACGTCAACGTGCTTTTATGAATCGGCAAATTCTGTTGCATATGGCATAAAAGCAGTGCGGATGCTGCATTTCTCGTCATCTCGTGACTGATTAGCGCTCACAGTGCCGAAGGCCTTGCAACGCCCTTTCCAGCGCCTCTGCAGCGCCTGTCTTCATCGGACGTGTTTTTCACTACTGCGCGCACATACCAATTACTTTTTCGCCAGTAAGCTGGTCGCCAAAAGATTGTCCGTCCATCGCGATGTAGCCGGTGCTCTTCAGCCTCGTCAGCTTTGCACTGAATCAAAATGAAACTACTGTACCACAACCGCCGCGGACAAAACCGCAGCCGCTATTGACGCAATCATATACAGCCACCTTGCGTTTCTGAAGGCACGTGGCTGATGCATGCACCGAGACAAAACGAAGCTATCGTTTGCTACAACAACTGAGGACGAAACCATAGTCACTATCGACACGATCATAGATGGCGACTACGCAGTCATAGAATAAAGAACCAACTTTAGAGAAGGGAAACTGTACCTTCTACAGTAGTACGAAAATAAGAAGCGGCAGTGCATTAACAGGAAGCGGAAGTGCAATTGTTTTTTTTTTTTTTTTTGTGAAAAATTTAATATGGCTCCGCGCTGTGCTGGCTTTGGGGCATTGCCTTAGTGCCTTAGCTGCCGCATAGCTGGTGCGCTCTAATTGCCAGGAGACCAAAGAGCATTGGCGTAGCCAGAGGGGGGGTTTGGGGGTCGGACTCCCCCTCGAAGTTTTCTGAGAAAAACCCCTCCCCCCTTTCAATTCTTTCCAATGGAACAGGAAATTTCAGGAGGTGGGCTCCTAAAGAGTGACATTGATAAAAGGGAACGCTTTAATGTGAAAGCAAGGCGAGGGCTAGTGGGGCGGTTCGAAGGGGGGGGGGGATGTCATGGGGTTGATCCCCTCAACCATGCACAGAACGTTGCGGCCCAATTCATGGCGCGCCTCTACTTCATTCCGGATTGTGTTAACCATAACTGCTGAGGGGGGATCAGCGCTAAAAATTCCACTAGTGTGTACATAAAGCTTGGCGGCGTTTGCCCCCACCAAGCCTTTGCGTCGTCGAAGAGCTTGTCATTTCTGGTACTTGACCGAATCGTTGACCACGCTGTGTGGAAGCAAAGCATTCTGAAAATATTCTTACGGGGAGGCAAACACAACAGGAAAACATATTTACAGTATATTTACAAGGCGATCAAGTGTCAACCATATTGCCGAGAGCGCGCGCCAGATCATCAGCGTCTTCTTCATCGATGCTCCTCTAGATAAATCATACCGTCACATGACCCCCGGCTGCTCAAGCACCGTCACGGTGCTTGCTATGATTCAGGCGGGATACATGAACAACGTAAGTAGGTTATGAAACGGTTGGCAAGGAAGACTCGAGCGGGCCAATCTCATACTGTTACACGGCGTAAGACACGGTAGGGTCCGGAGTACCGCGAAAGCAATTTTTTTGAGAATCCAACGCGCCGAGTTGGAGTCCATAGAAGCACAAGGGCACCCGGAGTACAGATAAAGTTGAGATGACAGGAGTCGTAGTGGTGCTTCTGGTGGCCTTGCGATGTAGTAAGGCGACGGCGAGCAATTTGGCGTGCCTCATCAGCTCAGGAAATGGCATCACGAGCGTACTCAGCTGGCAAATGGACGGCATTGGGGATGATAGTGTCAAAAGGTAACGTTGGGTCGCGGCCAAACAGAAGATAAAAGAGTGAAAAACCAGCAGTATCATGACGGGAGGAATCGTAAGTGAATGTAACGAAGGGCAACAGTCTTGATGGTCAGATGAGACATACATAGAAAGCATGTCAGTAAGCGTCCGGTTGAAGCGCTCAGTCAAGCTGTTAGTTTGCGGGTGGTAAGCTGTCGTAAATTTGTGTTTTGTCGCGCAGGAGCGAAGCAGGTCATCGATAACTCAGGAGAGAAAGTAACGGCCATGTTCAGTGAGGAGTTGACAAGGGGCTCCGTGATGTAAGATGACATCGTGTAGTAGGAAATCAACGACGTCCGTAGCACAACTGGTAAGGAGAGCGCGTGTAATTGCGTAGCGGGTGGAGTGGTCCGTAGCAACGGCAATCCATTTGTTTCCAGAAGTAGAGGTCGGGAAAGAACCGAGGAGGTCAAGGCCAACTCGGAAGAAGGGGTCAGATGGGACGTCAAGGGGCTGAAGGAGGCCAGCAGGAGGTTTAGGTGGTTTGTTTCGGCGTTGGCAGGGTTCACAAGCAGCTACGTAGTGACAAACAGAGCGGTAAAGACCGGGCCAAAAGAAGCGACGCCGAACGCGATCGTAGGTCCGGGAAACTCCAAGGTGACCAGCGGTCGGGGCGGCATGTAGCTGGCCGAAAACGCTCAAGCGCAGATGCGTAGGAACGACGAGCAACAGTTCGCGTCCGTCCGGGTGGATGTTGTAGCGATATAACGTGTCATCTTTAAGCACGAAGATGCGAAGGGAAGGATCGGGCGCTGCGGAATCCAGATTCTGAATAAGCTCACTTAAAATGGGATCACAGCGCTGTTCATCACAGATGTGGCTTAAAGCGGAGAGCGAGAGTACACATGCAGGCATGTCATCGAAGGCTTCAGGCGGATCCACGGGATTGCGGGACGAACAGTCAACATCCCGGTGCAATTGGCCAGATTTATAAGAAACAGAGTAAGTGTATTCTTGGAGCCGGAGTGCCCAGCGACCAAGACGCCCAGTGGGATCCTTAAGCGATGAAAGCCAGCAAAGTGCATGGTGATCGGTAGTCAGTGAAATGCTGGCCATGTAAATAGGGGCGGAATTTGCCCACCGCCCAAACGAGAGCAAGACACTTCCGTTCTGTAATAGAGTAGTTCTGTTCGGCTAAGGAAAGGAGACGGCTGGCATAGGCGACAACACGGGCATGCCCATTCTGATGCTGGACTAAAACAGCGCCGATTCCGTAGCCGCTGGCATCGGTGTGGAGTTCTGTTGGAGCGGAGCTGTCGAAACAGGTGGTGTAGTGAGCAACGGGATGAGGGTAGAGAAGGCGGCAGCCTGTGCAGCGCCCGAAAAAAATGAGACGGCTTTCTTCAGTAAGTTTGTGAGAGGGCGTGCGATTTCCGCGAAATTCTTCACAAAACGACGGAAGTAGGAGCACAGTCCCAGAAAGCTACGAACTTCCTTTGTGCAAGTCGGAACGGGGAACTGCTGTACAGCTCGAACTTTGTCAGGGTCGGGGCAAACACCAGTTGAGTTGACGAGATGACCAAGCATGATAAGTTGCTGATGTCCGAAGTGGCACTTAGATGAATTAAGTTGCAGGCCGTCTTTGCGAAAAACAGAAAGGATAGAAGAAAGGCGGTCGAGATGTGTTTCAAAGTTCGGTGAAAATACAATGACGCCGTCAAGATAACATAGGCAAATGGACCATTTAAAACCATGTAAGAGGGTGTCCATCATGCGTTCGAAGGTGGCCGGGGCGTTGCATAAGCCAAAAGGCATGAGTTTAAACTGATAAAGGCCGTCAGGGGTAACAAAAGCGGCCTTCTCATGGTCCATGTCATCAACGGCGATCTGCCAGTACCCTGACCGAAGGTCGATTGAAGAAAAATACTTGGTGCCGTGAAGGCAATCCAGGGCGTCGTCTATGCGTGGGAGCGGGTACCCGTCTTTTTTGGTGATCTTGTTGAGATGCCGGTAGTCCACGCAAAATCGCCAACTGTAATCTTTCTTTTTAACAAGAACCACAGTAGAAGCCCAAGGGCTGCAGGACAGCTCGATTATATCTTTGGCAAGCATCTTGTCAAAGCACCTCCTTTTGAATGATGCGGCGCTCAGCTGGAGAGACGCGGTATGGCTGTCGTTGGATCGGATGGGCATCGCCCGTGTTTATGCGGTGCTTGACAGCGCAGGTTTGACCCAGAGGACGGTCGCAAAGGTCAAAGACGTCCCTATAAGAGAAGAGGAGGCGAAGGAGATCGTCAGCGTGATGGGGCGAAAGGTCTGGAGCAATCGTTTTCTTCAGGTCGGGAGGAGACAGATCTGGCGAAGAATACGGGATATTGGTGGTGTGCGAGCGACCAGCATCAGGAGGAGACAAGGTCGAGATAACGTAATCGTAGGAGGGCGTCGGCATAGCGAGTGAAATGCCTTGTGGGAACACTTGAGAACACAGTCCGAAATTAATCACAGGAAGACAAGTAAGATTGCCCCATATAGTGATAACAGTGTGAGGCAAGCCAACACTGTGCGTCAATAGAACGGTGGTGATGGAAGCGAGCATATAATCACCGTCGGGGGCTGGTGGAGAGGGCGTCACAGCAACACAAGTCACGGCTTGCGGCGGCAAACGGACGTGCTCAGCAGAACAGAGCCGACTCTTGATTGGTTCGGGTTGATCAATTACACTTGGTAGGTCAAGCTGTACAGTACCAGCGGAACAATCGATGAGGGCGGAGTGTGCGGACAAAAAGTCAAGACCGAGGATGATGTCATTGGAACAGCAGACGAGGACGGTGAACAAAACAGAAGTTTGACGGCCGGCAACACTGACACGTGCGGTACAAAGGCCAGCTACGGGAGACGTACCACCGTTGGCCACACTGACAACACGTGATGGCACGTGAGGGATATCGGAACACGTGAGGGATATCGTAGGTGGGGCATCACAGGGCTCTCCTCGCAATAAAAGTGCGGGCGATGCGGCTTGAATTTCGCGTAGGGGGATTCTGGTGATGGTCTCCGATGTTGAAGGCTGAGTCGGCATACGAACATCCTCACACGTTGATGTTGCTGCCATGTTCGGAAGGCGGGCGAATTGGTGGGCGATATGTCGGCTTTTAGCATCTTCGAAGCGTGCATTCAGTAATAATCTTGTTGACTGTCGAAGAGTTTTTAAACACGATCAGGTTAAACGCATCGTCCGCGATCGCTTTCAGCAGGTGCGCAACCTTATCGGCTTCTGTTATCTTGGTGTCAACCTTCCGGCAAAGGGTCAGCACATCCTGAATGTACGTCAAGTACAACTCGGTAGGCGTCTGTACACGCGAGGCAAGTTCTTGCTTGGCAGCACGCTGGCAGCCTGCAGGTTGGCCAAACAACTCGCGAAGTTTAGTCTTACATACGCTCCAGCTTGTGAGCTCCTCCTCGTTATCGAACCAGCCTTCGCCGTTCCCTTTAGATAAAATATGACATTCGCCAACATCATGGTCGGGTCCCACCTGTAATGTGCGCTTACGCATTCGTAGAGTCGAATCCATTTGTCGACGTCGTCGCCAGCAGTGCCGGAAAAGGTCCCAGGGTCACGGGGTGGAGCCAGGACAACGGTTGGCATGGTGGCCGCCGCTGACGCAGTTTCACCGCTGGTGGACATGCCTAGAGTGGTGACTTGGCGGCCGCTGTTACGGGGAGGCAAACACAACAGGAAAATGTATTTACAGTATATTTACAAGGCGATCAAGCGTCAACCATATGGCCGAGAGCGTGCGCCAGATCATCAGCGTCTTCTTCATCGATGCTCCTCTAGATGAATCATACCGTGACTATATTGTGACTTGCTTGTCTAGGAAACTCATAAGCACCCCCCCTACCCTCATTTTGTTTTGTTTTGTTTTCTTTCGCTTGTCTCTGACTTTCATTATGTTAATAAACTTCAGAAGAGCTTGCTGTTAAGCTAGTTTGTACGCACTGTTAAGAATGAAAACAGGGCAAAAAAAACGGGACAAGAAAGAAAGACCTACAGAACACTGATTAGCGCAGGGAAAAAGATATTAAGGACGGGGGTGCTGGGCCAAGGAAGCTAAAGAACCTCTACAACAAACAGTTTGGAGGGCAGGTAGGTGAATGACCTCGGCGTCCACACAGAAACGGAAATATAGGAATGTTAGGGGTCGGCGGGTGCGACGGTGAGTTATGCAAAAAAATTTCAAAGGGTGTGGGGTGATAGATATGAGGAGAGAAGTGGAGGGGGGGGGGGGCATAAAAGGTGCCAAAAATGAAGTTGGTGGATAATTATGGACATAGGGAGAGCGTGTCGTCACTTCACGATTGCTTAACACCAGACGGCCGTAACCAGTCGCCTAGCTGAGGCTCACCTACCTCGTCATAACATGTTCTGCTTGCTGTGAAGAGTCCGTCCTAACGTCTCGGCAATTTTCAGAATAGACTGGTGTCAGGAGACACGACACTTTCAAATCACTCGGAGGTACTGGCCCTTAATTTACTGCGAACTAGGATGCCCTAATTTTCACAAAGGCTTCTAAACTGGAAGCAGCCTTGCTTCAGACTGTCTGCCTCATCATTTCCTGAGTGTTATCAAATAACAAATGCGTCGCGTAATGACTGCAATACCATGACCACAAGTTGCTTCCAACCGTCTCGAAACAAGTTGGACATCAGGTCACCGAAAGTGAGAGAAAGTTGTTCTAGCACAAAGCTTCATTCCTGTATTTTTAAATCTAGAATAATACAGCACACTCGTAATTGAGTGATAGGCGACTTGCAACATAGTGCCCACCCTCTTCCGTACGTACCTGTGGCTGTACCACTCACTAGAAGATATAGCTGGAAAAGAACGGTTATCTCGACTGTTACCTGGGCTGCAACAAGTCTGGCCTGCACGCAAGAAGACATGCAATAGTGCGCTGTCTTCATTTTGTTTGGCCCCGTTTTTAGTGCTGTTCGTTTGTCCAAGTCATGTACGAGCTAGGTCATGGACATACATTATATAAATGCATCAATTCCAAAGCCAAAGGCAAACAGTGCACCTTCTCGTACAAGAGAGAGAGAAAATGATTTAATGAAAGGCAGGGAGGTTAACCAGGACTGAGCCCGGTTGGCTACCCTACACTGGGGGAAGGGAAAAGGGGAGAGAGATATTAAGACAAGAATAGAAAATCCGCTGTTGATATCGCCGACGTTGCAACAGATCTCGTACAAGAACAGCAGAAAAATTTGCATGTCGAGATACGCTGAAATGATAAATGTGGGCTTGTAAACTGCCCACTTTTGTCGTTGCACTAGTGGTCTGTTAACGAACGACAACCAGAAGCGCAAGCAGATTGGACAGTGTCTTACCTATTTGCACCAACAGTCACTGTTGAAGATTAGCAACTTGCATACCTAAGCAATCGGGTGATGCAGGCATCTGCTGCCACACCCAACACAGCAACATAAGACTACCCAGCATTTTAGCATTACCTCCTTTCCAACCTGCAGGTTTCTTTTTGTCTTTCGGGGCTGCTAATGTGTCGTTCACACTTGGTGCGCCACTTTCAATATGGACATGGTCGATTTCGTGGGCATCACCTTCGGCAGCCATTTTTGCAGGCCTTTCCATCTACGTGGCTATCGACTTAATACACTTCAGAGCATGTATGCCAAATCACGGATGATGAAGGCCACAAGCATAATATTGCCACGCGCTTGTGCCACTTGCTCCCAGAAGAAGACGAGGACAGTCTTGTTCACGAGCTAGCGCCTTGGTCTTTTGTCGGTGCTGCGCTGCCCTTTTGGCGACTCGCACTTACCTTAACGGCCTCTTTTAGAAGTCGCCTGTTCATTAACCGTGACATTTTTCTGGTGGAGGTGCTGGGTGGTATTCTCGACCCATGCAACCAGACCCCTCCTATCTACGCTAGATCGCTATAGGAGCTCACGCCAGTACATCGTGCCAACCGGAGAATCCAGGGATTGGCCCCTGAGTTTGAGCCTCTACCTGAGAGGACAAGGACAACGTCCGCAGGTATGGATGCTACATCCGCTACTACCTTGACTAACCCTTCGACGGCTACTCCGGTACCTCCTCATTACACGCTGCAAAAACCGCGTGTGCCAAGTCCTTTCCATGGCGACCTTCTAGAAGATGTGGAAGACTGGCTGGCGGACTTCGAGCGCGTAGCAGAGTTCAGTGGATGGGCCGACGAGGCGAAGCTCAAAAACATTTATTTCTATCTTTTGGATGGTGCTCGCACGTGGTTCCAGAACCGCGAAGGCGTCCTGACAACATGGCATGAGTTCTGCCGCAGGCTCTTGGACACCTACGCCAGCTCCGATCGCCGAGAACGAGCAGAATGGGCCCTCCAGTCTCGCATTCAGAAACACAATGAGAGTGTGGCTATGTACGTGGAAGACATGGTGCGTCTCTTCAGGCGAGCTGACCCTACCATGTCGGAAGACAAGAAGCTGCGTCACTTGATGCGCGGAGTGAAAGAGCAGCTTTTTGGTGGACTCGTTCGTAGTCCGCCCAAAACGGTTGCGGAGTTTCTCACTGACGCCGTCGCCATGGAGAAGGCCCTGCAGCAGCGCTCACACCAATACGATCGGAAAGTGAATGTCTCCTCTGCTACCAGTGGCCTAGGAGCGCTCACGACCGATGTCGAGTCGCTTCGCGAGATTATCCGAGCGGTAGTCCGTGACGAGCTGCGACAGCTGCATCAGACGCAGCAGCCTAGGCAAGCCCGTGACATTCCCATAGAGCCAATGAGGCCGGTTTTCGCAGGCGACGCTGGCGCCACCAGGATTATAACGGAGTTGCACTGACACCAGAAAAATGTTTGCTTACTAATACTAGTTTTGAATATTATTCACTTGTAATCTAAGTTTAAAAACGACAGGCGATGTCTGAATAACTTGTAGTTGCTTAGAAAGTTAAATGTGTATCGAAAGCGCAATGACGCTTGTCGCACAGCAGACGACTGATGCCGGCGGTGTCTGCTTCTGCTATTGCTGCTGCGCTGGCCTGCTTGCTTTGGCCAGGTATATCCCAGTTTTATATCACTCGCATAATATATATTTTTCTTCTTATTTGGCACTCAGAATTAGATCGGCCTATGCAGTAGCGCGAACTTTTGAAGGTTGGCACTGCTGCATAGGCCGAGCGAAATCGCAACGCCAATCACACCAACTTGCCGCAAAAAAACAGCTTTATTATAACAGCATCGATGTTTATAGTAAATAAAAGGTGCGTGAATAACGTTTCACAAGATATACTGGTGCGTAATATGCATAATTGTTTATGTGCAAGAAGATACTACGTAGTCCCGCCAAACATTTCTGGTGAATACAAGCTGTCCTCCGCCTGAATGAAGAAATGCATCTGACCTCATAGAGCCATCGCAGGCTGGTATGTTGATAAAGTTCCTCCACTTTTGTAGCTGAAGATGTCGCACCGCTTCGTCCACAATATTCAACAAACTGCAGCTCGATTTGAGCACAAACACGTAGCTTTCACACAGGCGAATTCTTTTGCAACTGTTCGTCTTCTGGTCCAGACCACCTACTTTCTTGCCATTACCATGGTTACCCATTCGAGAAGTTGTCACGATATAAAACTTTTTCATCGTTTAAACGAAATTTGCTTCAAACAGTTTGAAATCTTAAAAATAATTGTTTTTGTGTATGAATTGGTTGAAGCGTTACAAATAAAGTTTACAATATAAAGACTTAGCTCACGGTTCGATTACCGCCGCCGGCAGTATGCTGTCGTCGATGCGATGGTGGCGACACCCCATGGCTTGAACGCAAAACACGCCAAATGCCACATGCTCGGCATAGGGACGAAGCGTTCCGGCAATGCTGTCAGTCATGTACGATTTCCGCTGATGACTATGGCGATGCGGACTCTGCCGCTTCGTTTCGGTTGGACGCTAGCGCTGTTTTTGCTCTTCTGCATCGCACATTTGTAGCGCGCGCTGAGCTCCGAGAGTTTTCCGAATTAACCGATGTGTGGCCGTATACGTCCAAATTAAGGAGAGTTTGATTGCATTAAATAATGCATATACCTGCCGGGACCAGAAGACGAGTTCGAATTGTCCAATTTTCCGAATTAACGAGGGTCGAATTAATGAGGTTTTACTGCATACTGTTCCACAAACCTGCAAACTAACATAAAACACTCGAGCATAGTACTTGGGTCGACAGATTCAAGTTGCCTTCACATAGCAAGCGCACGCGCGGCCGGCAATGGAGTCTCTCCGCTGACGTCACACGCGAGAAGGCGCCACTTCAAGATCTCGGGGTTCAGTGAAGGAATAGATCCATGGCAACAACCTAGGGCTGTAACTTTTTTTTTTTGCCAGTGGGCACAACAAAATGAGTGAATATAATCTAACCCGCATGCTAAACCGTGGCGGACGCTGACGACGAGGCGAATTGGATGCTGCTGCTATAAATTGCACGTAACTGTATATCCATTTAAAGGAGTACTGACGCAAAAATGTTATATAGAAATTACTGGTAGCTTCGATTGCTGCGAGCTCATAGATCTATGTAAAGTATCAATTTCAAATGCAGCTTAGAACGCAATTTAATTTTGAAGTTCCAGCGAGTGACGGATCGGGAAAGTGCAGCACCTAATGATGTGGTCATCAGCGTGGTTCCTATTTGTCGACGCTGTTGCATCACGAGTTTCAGCAATTGATTTCGGCGACATACGACGTCATTGGCTTGTGTCATCGGAAGACGCTTCAGCACTCATTGCATCGAGTGTCGTGGGCTGACTGCACACGAAGCGTACGTACCGTCAGCCGCAAAAGTTCATGGGACGCAGGATCTGCCAAGAAGCTGAATTCTAGCGAAGCGTGGTCACACAGCCTCAAATTAAATGTTCCAGCGTGTAGTAGCCTTCACCACCTATACGGGGATTCATTAAATTAGAAGTGCCATGCCTTAACAGTGCAGTAATTCACATTTGCAAGGGAAACCGCATCCCATAAACTTTTGTGGTTGACTGTACGTGTGCATAGAAAGCAGCCGTGCAAACTTCTTGGCTCGTTCACACTAGGCAGACACGACACTGATTTTGGTCTGCTGACTGTTGGCGGTCTGCTGACTGTGTTCCACCTGGCTACGCCACTGGCCTGAAGTGCAGTTTTTCTTCTCTCTGTTTTTTTTTATTTTTTTTTTCGAAATTGTGCGACTAGTGAAAAATTGAGGCTTAGACATTGGAAACAAGAATGTAGAGTTATAGGGGTCTGCTGCTCTTGCGAAGCAGAGTCGCACCGTGAATGTCAATACGTATTGTTGAAAAAGAATGGACGCAAATTCTGTGTGTGGTACCATTTCTTCTTCAAACCGTGAAGATTCACTTTATCACGAAAGAAATTACATTTCACGCAGAACATCAACCTTGTCATTTTGTGTGAACATTCTAAATGCGCATATATAAATACAGCCTGCAATCCTTCCGTCAAGCTTCTATTTGTATTATTTGTTCTATTCAAATATAGACGTTATAATAATGCTTAAAATGAACAGTTAGCACGCATTTTCTACGAATTACTTGCTACAACTGCCTCCGTTTACCGCAGCAGCCGCTGAGAAAAAGTGTTGTTCAGTGCTCTTAGCACAAGTGCGCTGTATAAAGTATACACTTCAAGAATACCTGAACAGAAATCGCTCCGAAGGAAAATTTTGGGGTCAAGAGGAAGGTATTTCCCTATTAAAATACCTATAAAATGCAGAAATGCATTCATGTGACAGCGGCTGACCTATTTGAAGGGTATTTGTTGCATTTGAGAGAAAAAGTTAATCGAGGAAGCAGAATGTTTATTTAGGACCTTAAAATTTTTACAAAAATGACCGAAAATTGGCAAGTTAAAAAAAAATAGAAGCATGAAGTTCACAAATCCACATTTCTGCACCGAAAACAGTTACCGCGGTTCTGTAACTTACATAGAATATTTAAAGTGGATTAATTTTATATTACTTTTTAATTACGTGGAATTAATTTTGTTTATGAGGGTTTGCAGAAGTCGTAACACAAAGTAGCTGTATATTTCAAAGCGGTGTGTAACATCACTTTTGTGCACTTTAGATGTATTTCCCCTTTCCTTATTTTTTTCTACATTTCAGTTTCAAGCACAGCTAATTTTCCCGAAGCTTTCCTTGCTTCATTGTCTGTTGCCTTTACATATAATTATTTTCTGCAACGTCAGCTTCGTTTAAATTTACGTTCAAGGGCCGCGCTAGCTTCCATACAATGAAGTGAAAAATGTCTGTTCAGCCACTACCCTGACAATTTTTTTTACTACTGTGTTATAACAGCGCACCTTGAAATTTTTAAGCATTTTAGCAGCTAAAAATATTTTCTGCAGTAGGAATAAAAAATTTGTGGCACGCATTTTGCTTTAAATAGGTTCGAGACCCAGTAAGGATAAAAAAATGTGGAAAGACAGCGCGATATTCGCGAAAATTGTATTTCAATTTCTACTGTGAAAAAGAACGCTTTGACACGTTAGTGTAAGTGTGCACCGGGAGCATTTATTATTGCCATTTTTTACTCGAAATTTAAGACAGCTCAACAAAGTTCGTCAAAGCAGGTTTTGCCAACTGGGGGGGAACAGAATGGAGGAAAAGTGACAACTTCGGTGCATATTAATTGCTACTGCGCTTATTCACAGCAGCACACCAACGGTAGACAGGAAAGGCCCGTATGATCTATCCTTTAGCTGTCGCTACTTCATTACGCAGCGTGCTGTTAAATCATATGCGCGTTCGTTTACCATACTTTGGCATTTAATAAGCTTGTGCTTATTTGTTTTCGGCTTTGGTATCCAGATGCCGTACTAGTGGGCCAAACTGCGCACTTCCATGGTTGCTCACGCAATTGCTCTGTGCTTGCAGTCAGCGTTTGTGAACACAAGTGCTAAACTTAGACACAAAACTGTCTGTTGAACTTTCTGATGAACGCACTGCTGATCTCGGTCTTCCTCGTCCGCGACTAGGGCCTGGTGCGTCGTCACCCATAGCAATGGGAAATGAAGCTCTGAGCCCACGCGGCGACATATACAAGGCGCGCGAGCGTGCTGCCGCCGTTTCCAGAACGTTCTACGGCCACCGTTGCTGACATTTCCCTCCTCCTCCACAGCGCCTAGGTTGCCCTTTCTCTCCACGCTCCTACTGCGCTGCTGTTGCCCTTTCCCTCAACTGTCCGACTGCGCTCTGTCGCCCTTTCTCGGAACCCTCCTCCGGCGCTATTGTTTCTCTTTGCTGGCACCCTCTGTTTTTCTCCCTCACAACGCGACCTTGAAACATAGAGATCTAAGGCTTTCCCCTTAAAAAGATCAGTTCGAGCATTCAGCAGTGCACAGACTGGGAGCAAGAAAAAACAAGTGCAATTCCATGTCATGCAAAAACTTTATACATGCAGCAGGGAACGGAAGAAAGCGCACCGAACCTGGCAGTCCTGGCATTCAACTTCGTGATCACGACATTCCTCCGTTTTCACAGCACATGCATGTGCAACCTGACTTGCACAATTGCAGTTCGCATACTCGAAGCGAGAATCTGACGTGAACAAAATAAGCACAGTTATGATTAGTTGGGCGCAGGGAGCTTTTTATTGAGATAGCAATTATATTGACACTCCAAGCGAATTTCCGTTGCCGCCGTCTGCATCACCATAAGGTTCCACGTGCGATGACATCGCGACCGCGCATCGTATGCTGTAGGTGCGAGGGAAAGCTTTTGAGGGTGAGTCGAGAAGGATAGTCGCTTCTCGCACGCGCAAGAGAGGAAGGCGGGGAAGGTTCGCTGTCTTGTAACGCAAGCAAGGAGAGGGGGGTGGCAGTTAGTGTGCATTAGAGTCACTGTATAGGCACCCTTCAGCTCCCTAAAAGGGAGCTAAAGGGACTCTATAGTGCACATCTCCTACTCAAGCTGCGGCGGCTGAGCACAGCCGCCCGGGCCCTATCTTGGAGGCAGTCTGCCACGGGTTCGAAATCTCGGGCCACGTAGATTTGGTGGACTTTCTTGTGTGCATAGTTCGCATCGAAGCAAGAGGCAGCACTAAGGGGAATTCACTCGCCGCTGCTGCTGCTCGTCACGCCAGCGTTTTCGCAGCGCATGTCCGTGGTCATCGATTTATATGGGTTCGTGTTTGCCTGTGCGCGCATGACAGCGTGCTTGTTAATTTAGCAGTGTGAGATACCGGGCTAGTTGTTAACCATTATACAACTTTTTAGTGCGAAAATTTGAATGAGAGGCGACAAGCGCCTGCATGTGTCGTTCCCTCGTCCTCGCTCCTTCAAGTTATTGCGCTAAAAAAAAGTTAATTTAGTTAGTAAGCGAATCTTTGCAGTAGTTTATGCCCCTGATAAAGTTACTAACCTTACTGTGTGTAGCTAATAATTTTGCTATCACAATAAATGCTTCACCTTTCGGGCGAAACTGCGACTTATCACCTTCGACGAACGGCACTATTATACCCCATCTTCAAATTTTTCACATGCGACGTGTTTTCTTGCAAATGCAACGAATCTGGGGTATTGTATTGCAAGAACAGGTTGTGTTAGAGGCTTGACAGATTTTGAGTGCCACTTAGCTCAGGTTTGAAGCACATGTCGGCACAAATGGAGGCTGGCATTGTTTTGGTTTCAGTTTCACTGCAGTATGCCACTTGTAAATGCTGCTCGGACAGATATCCAAGGGTGCAAAAACTCGCAGGCGTGGCTGCATTGATTCGTGGCAGCACAGTAAGGTTCACTGTTCATTAATCTCTATACGATGAAGGCGATTGTTGTGTCTTGTGATGGTCAAGCCTTGCAACCAGTTCTAGCCATCCTACTTGCAACATACAGCTGACCTCGCAGCCATGGTACCAACACTCTAGCCACTGTAACCACGGTGCTCGCAACTGCGCCGCCAGCAAGATGGCTGGCGCGGCCAGTGTTGGAAGATGACTATGAATTTTGAATATCCCCTATTTTCTATTAGTATTACAATGATGCTCTGAAGTAAGTCTTTCTCAAAAATTTGTTACCTGCTCCTTGGGCTGTCCGACCATCCTGTTAATGTTTTACTTTAAGTGAAGTATGGAAAAGTTATGAAAAAGTGCCAGTACACAAAAGTTGCATGTAAATTGTGCTTTTTTTTCAACGCTTTGTTAGTTTCATGGGGCAGTGTGTTTTACAAGATTGGATTTTCTTTCACTGCTTGTATTCCTGCATGCGATTAGACTTTAGCTACATCACATAGTTATTTATGGCATAACTAATCATAAAACATACCATATGTTTGTGCTGTGTCTTGTACAGCTCGAAATAAGAAAACCTAGGCACCCATGTTTAGTCCCCGTCACTAGCCCTGTCAGGTGCTTTCGCTAAGTGATTTCTTTGTACCACTTGTCCATTTGTTTGACATTCATAAATTCAAAATGGAATGAAAGACTCCAAAGTAATGTATTTCACTCTCTTTTATTGCATATGTTATTTCCATTGTTCGTATGTTATGACCCACTAGGCCCCAACATTGACACTTGTCTCCATTTGCTGACTTTTTTTGTTTTGCAGATCCATTAGCATCGTACCTTTTGATAACCACTAGTGTTGGTATTCAGCAGTCATTTGTGGAATCGAAGGGTGAGAGCCACTTCTTGTACAATAGCAACACTCTTGCTGTGGCCGTGGATTTTCTGTTAAGTGGCCCCAAGACGACTGTATTTTGGAGCGACATAAACACGGATCAAATCAACGCAGGGGAAGTTGTGGAAGGAAGTGAGTGCCTTCAATGTCCTTACCATTCTCCATTTAAAGGGACTCTAAAGAGCAAGACCAAGTCAGTTTAAAAGCATTTGTATAACACCATATCTATGTTCATTTGGCTGAAAACCTTGGGAAAATGAAGGCGAAACTTTTTTGAATTTCACGCCAAAACTTCGGCGCTATTATGTCAGTGTGACATCATGGATTTTGCTGTATTGTATATGGCATTTTTCAGTCCAGGGAAAGTTTTCAAAACTACCAAAGTTCTCTTTGTTTCCTGTAGAATGTAATGTGTAGTTCTTTTTGATAGTTCTCTAGACCCCAGCAGACGCTGTATCAAAGTCCATGACGTCATAGTCAGCTGGTGCAGGACCTTCTGGGCAGCATAGTCACCATTCTTCCAATTTTACTTCTTTTCTAGCTTGCGCAGCCTTCTGTCATGGAGTGATTGGCCGTTAGGCTGTTGCAAAAGTGTGTTCACTAATGCAGCTGAACTTAATATTCTTCTTTAGTGTCCCTTTTTTGCTTTCTGTGGTGGAACCTTCAACTATTGCAGTCAATTCACAGCACTCCGGAAGTGTTAAAAAGCTGTCAACAACATTCCATGTGTGCTGCACGAGTTAGCAGGCTAAATAGCGATAGGCAGGCTATATTATTTTATTTAAATTATCAACATTGAAGTCCGCTCATACGTACTCGCAGTAAACCTTGGTTGTCTTGCACAGCTTTTGCAGTCGAAAGGCTTTAAAGGGGCCCTGAACAACCCTCGGGCTTGGTGAAATAAAATAGTCTGTGGGTAGCATACAATGCTGTGAACATCTCAGCCAAGTTTTGCTGTTGTAAGCGGTGCGTGGAGCTCGCAAGCCGAGTGCGAAGTCACCTTTCTCTCAAATGCTCTATTTTCAACAGAAGCCATATTCCTCGCCCTCTTCTGGACGCTTTATTTCGAAATAAAGTGGATTCCCATACGCGGCTGCTATTGGTAGCTGCGGTCGGTACGTAGCGTAGATACCGCGGCCGCCGCGTGGTGCCGTCTCAAATCGACTGACTAAGCGCACTGCGGCTTGCTGAGGACAACTGCGTTTGGCTTATGTTTGACTTACCTTTAGCGTGCCATAGGCACCAAAATCGGAAGACGTGGCGTCTACGTTAACATGCAAAATGAAATTTAAACTGCACGCCACGGTAACATGTAGAAGGCTAAGCGTTGTGGTCACGCCCCACTCCTCCGTTGCCTTCACAGTGCAAGACATTGAAGAAGGAACGGGAGCATAGTGGAGGTTGTTTTTAATTGCCGATAACTCCACATCTGCTGAACGCATTGAAGTACTTTTTGCGGCAAAGTATTTCTGAAATAGCCTAGTTTCACTTCAAATGCCCTTCAACTGATAAAAAGTGTTTCAGGGCCCCTTTAAGATGACGTCGAAGGTACCATTGGTTTCATTTGTGGGATGTTTATATATATATACGGACCTCGATCTCGTGTTTCACTTCACAGCATGGCCTGGAAATATTTTTGTGCTTAGCCTTGATGATGCTATGAGTAAGTTTTAAAGCTATATATGCAACAAAATTCAGCTGTGTAGCTTTGATCAATCTTGCTGATCGCACATGTCAGTATCTTAAGAATTTTTTTAATCTGAAAAATCATTTGCCTCAATCTAGGCGCTTTGCGGCAGGTAGGTAGGTGTCTGGCTCGCTTAGTTTCAGGTCTCTCCAATGAAAAGAAAGCGTGACCGATGGTGGGATCGAACCTGTCTTCCAGCACACGAGCCTGATGGCCTAACCGTTAAACTACGATTGCATGCATACCTTTCGCGTGTCAATGCCAACTGTCTCTCTGAGACGTTTGGCGCGTGTGTTGCGTGCCAGTTCCTTGAAACGCTGTTATACTGACTACACGGCCTTCTAGATCGGCCCACATTCCCCATTCGTTTCCTCGTAGCAGCTTACGCTACTTGGAAGCTGTGTGCCATTGTACCACCTTCGTGATCGGCCCAGCTCGAACAGGTTTAACATTCCTTTTCAGAGTACAAATGCCATCGTCATTTTAACGTAGACCATACGACATTGGCATAGCTACGTACGGACCACTTCACTATCTGTATTTCTATCGTGTACGCTTGTCCAGTACCAACGTAGAACCCGGCAACCGGCATGTCCTAAAGTCGCCTCAAACAGCCGGAGTAGAAATGATACCATTTCAACTACACGGTTGTCGTCACCGTCGTGGTGGTCTTACTGCTGTAGTTACACACGCTCGCATCACAGACAAAACTGCTTGCCTTAAACCAACATGTTGACCCACTTGGTAACGCTTTGCGGAACCCCAAACGATGCTGGATAGCGTACCTGCAAAAGCCTTCGCATAACATTGATTCCCTCTGTGCGTGGGATCTGGATAATTTTTTTTGTTGATAGGAAATTGTATTGTAGTCATGCTAGTGTGTATAATATGGAATCCATGAGTGCGTCTACGTGTGTGTATGTGTGAATGGCTAAGAGTTCACTTTGAAAGAAAAATATCACTTTATTGTAACATACTTGCGAATTGCCTTAATATTTTGTTCAATGAAAAAGGTTGTTGGAACAAAATTTTATCACTTTGATTTATGAGCCAAAATGTCTTTAATGTCCCGAGGGGACATTAAAGAATAATTTTGCAAGAACGCAAGAATAATTTCTGCTGAGCTTTATTCCTTTTCTTCCACTCGCATGTCCTCGATGTGCTTTATGAATGATCTCCTGGAAATAGTATCAAAACCTTTGCAAGCGCAGATGTACAGGCATGAGAATTATGTGCCTGAAGGGTTATTATCTTGTAATGCTCGACATTCTCATGAGCTTTCAGCATAGCAAATGAAGCAGCTTGTCTTTTGTGTGTGCTGACAATAATAAATAAAAAAAGTATGATAAGTTTTTATAACCTGAGAATTTGAACTTGTTGATTGAACATCTGTTCAATTTAGAACTGCGCAACATGGGGCAGGCACAGAAGAGGATGCACACAGCGCTGTCTTCCAGTGCTTTTCTATTCCAAAAAAGCAAACATGTGAACCGACGAAAATAAAAACAGCACACACACAAAAAAAATGAGACTGATGTAATCATGCGATGTCACTACGCCATTCATGTCCATAAACCGTAACCCTTTTTTTGAACAGTTCCAATGATGTCATGCTTACGCACGGTACTCCAAGCGACTAGTCGCACTTGCTATTAGGATTCCTCTTTTCAACTGATTGCAATTCCACTGAAGAGTGCGCCTTAAATCCGGGCCATGACCGCACTACTGGCAATAACTTGCCAATCTGGTGACTTTTTCAATCGAAGTTGACTCGCACGGTCGGTGTGGCTGTCGTACGTGAAAAACTGTCCTCCTCACCTGCAGCTGGCGCGCCAGAAGCCTTTCGCACCCGCAAATGGCGCACCGGATCATGCCATTCTCCCAGCCAATCACAAGCACTCCCTCCCTTCGGAGAAGGGAAAGGAGGGTTAGCTCGCACCGCGCGCACCGTTTCTCACCAGTTCAAGGCCAGCTGCGCTAAGGATAGGCTGCTCTTGGGCTGCTCCGCCGAAGAGGAGGCAGCCTTCAAAGAACGACAACGGGAGCGGGCCCATGAACGCCGCGTTTGGTTCGTTATGCCAAGAGCAGGCTGCGTTGAACAGGGATGGAAGTGCTGTGCCATTTTGCGCCAAGCCATCGAGCTGTGCAACCTGCGCCAAAACGCTCATTTCAAATGAATTGCCAAATTAAGCAGGATGTATGGGTTTACTGACAACCACACAGCCATAGACGTGTTGGCTAGCGCTTAGCCCTGCTATCCAAGCCTAAGCAATCTGTTTCAGCGTCGGTGTCATTGGAGTGTGAGTGTGTTTGGTGGCATAATTGTAACTAGGCCACAAGAAATTCAAAACCGTTGTATGCTATACATTATGAGTGTTTTATGAAAGTGTTACGCGTTTGCGCTTACGTGCACCAGCTAAGGATGATTTGAACTAGCGCTCATTTCATGGTGCAGTCGGGAAGGGAAGCTGCGTTGAATGAATAAAGGTCATACAGTTTGCTCAGTGCATGTTTAGCTCATCAGTTTCGTTATGCATTTTAGCACTCGATTTCATGCCTATTGGTACATCTGTGTTGATTAATGGGCGAACGCCGTGCGTGTGACGTTCTAAATCAATTTCGCACAGGGACCACGTCCGGTTACCGGGGTGATAGTGTTAGAACTTGTTCGTCGGAAATATCCGATGGCAGCCGCAAATGACACTCAATATTGCGCTCAGTCTCCATTATTTTCTGCCCGGCACCACCACACAAAATTAGGCTTTTGCCACCGCAGAACGCAAGCCAAGGATGTAAAGTTTCATATTTAGTCAACCTTTGCAGCCAAATTGTGGTCGTAATTAGACGTTCGACGAAAGCGGAAACCTCAGAAGTTGTGGTCGTGGCAACGATGTTAACGACTCGACTTGTGCAGATCGAGTCAAAACATTTTTGATTGACCATCGTTCGCCACACGGAATATCGGTTGCCATTTTACACTGGCTTAATGGTGCCTGTGGAGGAACCGTGAATAAGCCCGATAATCAAGCTTATTCTAAATATTGGTCGACGGCACTGGAAAGGAAGCGAGCATTTTCATCTCTTTATTGTTTTAAAAAATGTCTTAAAACTTTTTATTGGCAACCGATGTGAAATACTGGCAAATGTGAAGTGAGCAGTACGTTACTTCTTGTTTATTCTATGGTATACTACTGCAATCTTAACTGAAGTTCGCCAAGAATTAAAAATTGCCTGAGGGCACTAAGCGAACGGCGTTCACTGTACCTTGATTGGTGTTGTTGACGGTGGCCATTGAGACTATTTCTCGTTCATTGTGCATGAATACAATTAATTAGCTGAATTTGTAAATTTAGCTAATCGATGGGATATCAGTGAAAACGTTGTGGATGACGTTGACAAATCACCAATAACAGCATTTAGAACAGCCTAGGATTTGTCAAGACATTTTTAACGAGAAACAAATCCTGTGAAATAAATTTAAAAAACGATAGGTGACCCTAATCTTTGACTTGGGTGTCTCTCAGTGGCACTCACACCTCGGCGTTGGTGTTCTTAGGTTAGCTTTGTGTGTGTATGTTTTGAAAGAACGACACACACGGAGAACCATCATCTGTAGGTCTTCGTGTAGGTAGGCTGTGCTTGGCCCGGGGGCTTCCTCGTTGACCACCTCCATGGCGAACTCAACGCAGGAACCGAACTCGGAGGAGCAAGCGAGCGAACGTCTTTCCCCTGGCACGCCGCCGCCTCGTGAGGCGTAGCCCCCTAGCGAGCGCGCACAAAGTGCACCTTATGCACCCTCTCTGATGTCAGAGCATGTAACTTGCGTGCAACTGTTGCGAGCGAGCAGGTGCGCGCTGGGAGAGGAGAAACGATAGAGGAGGGAGTGACGTCACACCTGCTCTGCTAGGTAGATGTTTAGTCTATGCCTGGCAACTGTTTTCTATCAATTAGCTGGTTAAATATCATGCCACCTTCATGTGTGTGACGTCATTAGTGACGTCATTACTCCCACTTTCTACTTCCGGGTTTCCAGGAATTTCGCCAATGTCGTGCTGACGTGGCGGGTCTCTAAAGTCTACAATTCTGTGCTTTGGTGTGCGGTAATCAGTGATTTCTAATTCATTCTAATCATTACAGACACTTCAGTAAATCAACTTGTAACTGAACTTATGCTTTGATATCATCTATAATGAAACTAATGAATTGTACTATTGTTTTTCAATTTTTTTTCTGATTTATTTTGAATTTTGTCCCCGGCCATCTCAGGAGGTGAACTGGAAGGGCTGCACAAGAAACAAGAGGGTCACTAAATAAAATGAAAAAAAAAAAAAAAAAACGCAGTGACCGTGACAGCGCTTCTGCGCACCAAAGATTGCACCAATCTTTACGCAAACCTCGTCAAATACTGGGAACGGGCAGCCGGCCGCGCTTTTTTCTCGTGGCGTCAGCAGTTTATGGCGTGCATCTTCGGTTCCTATCAAACGCGAAGTAGCGCGATCTTATAACAGTTCGCTTTCCGAACCGTTACAAGACCGTGCCCCAGGTTAGCACGTTCGTAATATACACAATGCACTGATGACGACATTTACATATGAGACCCCTTATATTACTGGTGCGGAAACATGTTGTCACGTGGAGTTAAAAAAAAAAAAAAGTTTGCTCGCTTTCTATTGTTTCTTTTTTCTTTTTTTCGGAAAAAAAGGATCACACAAGACCTAGGTCGCCATATATATGCTCTTATTGGTCATTTCTCCACAACCTTTTGCATTGGCACCTTATCAAATAAGTAGGGTAATAAATGTTAGTTCATTAAAATTAAATATTAGTTGCTTGTTCACAATGAAAAAGAAACTCGACTAGCAATAACACAAGTCTATCAACATAGAGTGGACATTGTTCAGGGAAAGCCCTCAGTTATTCTTTTCTAGGCCATATTTAGTTGGCACTTCCCGTATGTAATTTAAAGGTGGTTTCTGAGACACCTATATAGATTTTCGTTGTAGCTTCATGCTATACAGTCAGGTGGATGACAATTTTTTCCCGTCATAAATATTGCTCGCCTAGCGGGCTTCTGCAGAACTGATCTGCCATAACCTAATAGTGTTCTGCAAAGTCAAATTAGTGACACCTTCATATGCCTGTATTTCACTCATTCTGAGCTTTACCATGCTGCTCCCAAATGCATATTCACTGCTGTAAAAAGGACAACTCATGCTCCAAACCTGCTTCAATGTGCCAAATTTGTTGCTCCCAGAGCTGCTCCAAAACTTCCTTGGCCGCTTCCATCCCTGGTTGAAGGAACGGCAGTGGGAGCGGGCCTGTGAACGTGCCCGTGCTCACCGGGCGAATCCATCGTTTCTCATCCACCAACAACCATGTCTCTTTCATGTGTCTGAAACGCTCAGAAAACTCGCGAACGCCTCCTCTAGGGTTGAACAAGCTTCGCATGCACCCCTGTTCCCGGTAGGGGAGGGGTTCCAAGTTTTTTTTTTCGAAGGTTGCCTTTATGCTCATTCACCTTCTCGTTAACACAGTTCCCAGTTGGTCCACTTTAATGCGTGTTGCAAGATAGTGCATATACTAGTTATTTTGCTAAGCTATTTGTGAAAGCTAGTATACTAGTAACTAGTATACTAGCTTTCACAAATAGCTTAGCAAAATATAAGCTTCGCACGCATTGCAACCCTAAAGTGGCATGCGTAGCAGGAGTACTATACGACACCCCTTGATGCAGGCATTACATTCGACAAACTCGGAGCATAGCGGCCCCCCACCTCCAAAACGTCGTTTTATGCATTGAAGCACAAAAGTAACTGAAACACCAGTCCATTACCCACAAAGTTCGGGAATAATTATATCGAAACTTTTGTCATCCTGAGAATTCGTTCCAAGTGGATCCGCCTTGCGAACTCCACGGCTAGAACAAAGTACGGATCTCACCTGATGCATGCAGACACATGGCAAGAGCTTAGTAACTATCTGCAACACTTGCATCTAAGCAGAAAAGTAAACTTTCGCAAAGCACTGCACTTAAAATTCTGCCTATTGTGACGGAATTTCAAGTCCTCATCTCGTGCAGTTGCTTTAGGAGTCTGGGAAACATTTCGACTAGCGACAGTATGACACCCTGGAACACATAAATGAGTAAACTTTTACAAAGGCTGTAATGAGCCTACACAGAATAATCATATGTCGCTCGTCACTCGTAACAATGCTTCATACTTCGAATAAATATAAGCACCATGCCACGTATAGTTTATCCGAGGATACCAGCGGTAAACAACTAAATGCCATGTATAAAGCATAAAAATTTGGAGAAGGCGAGTATTCAGTAACTGTTTTTCGAGCACATAAGCAACCTACACAGTTCAAAATTTTGGTACACGTCACCATAAAGAGGCTTTCATTTCTTCAAAATATGAAATTTGCTGTTCTTGCTCCTGCTGAAAAACGAGTAATAGTGTAGCTCTTACTTAGAAACGGCCTGAAAACGAAATCGACAAAATCAGAAGTGATGCATGCCTTTAGAAAATCTTCAGTTCAGTGTTCTATTGGAATTGAAATGGCTCTGCACGTTCGACCAAGGTCATTTTCATGAAAATATCTGCGATGAGATTGATAATTTGACAGTTAGACCTGTAAATGGTTTGATTAGATTTTTTATGGTGATAAGATACTGAGACTGCAACACTATGTAGACTATCTCTGGACGGAGATTCAATAGTTCGTGCATTTGATAATCCAACGATTTCATGCCGTAAAAGGCACACCAATCGTTGGGCATGGCTGATTATAATACTCTATCCGGACCTCTCCATTCCCTAGCCTGCAGGTTAAATATGGTAAGCCGATTGCGTTTTCAGATATACTTAGGCAATCCCAGAAAACTGGGCATGGTGCAAGTAGCGCAAGCGGCAGTTGGATAGGACGGGAACTGTCCAGTGCCAGGCCTTCTCCGCTATGTGAGAGGGTGTATGGCAAATCCCGCACGTCGCCCGCTACAGCGCGTCACGAGGAGGCACAAAAAAACCACCCTCGTTGCTCAAGCAGGGGATACGTAATAAAGAAAAGCATCACTTACGTGGCCACTCTAGTAAGAAAATTTAACTTGAGCTGTAGTTTTGTTGGACTTCCTAGTGTGCTGTCGAAAGTGCCCGCTTTCAAAAGTGTGTGTGTGGGGGGGGGGGGGCAAGGCACCCCCCCCCCCTCAGGTAGATACGTGTATGGCACTGCCAAATGAAGACCAAGGGTAGCCCTAACCACTGATTTTAAACGTGCTGCTTGACACCGTTGGCAGCAGAACGAGGCAGTTTATGCCTGCTGCCCATTTGGGATATGAAAGAAAGAGTGCACCTCGGAAGCTAAATAATGAGTCACAGTAATGGAAATGTTGCTCCAAACTGCTCCAAAGGAGAAATGCTGCTGCATGCTGCTCCAGACTGTCATTTTATTAAGATATCAATTATATGGACACTTCAGGCGCATTTCTGCCGTCGCCGCCGTGAGGTTCCGTATAAAGTCCACTGGCAATAAAATTGCCACGCGCCGTACGCAGTATGTGCGAGTGAAAGTATGCGACGGTAAGCTGGCAATCGCGGCTCGTGCACGCAAGGGTGATAAGCGGGAAGGAAGTATGCAGTCTTCCAGTCATGCACAACGCTGTGCTGTGACTATTCTGCGCTGTGGCCGTCCGCCCGCGCTGCTGTATCTTGAAAACCATCTGCGGCGAGGGCAGAGTCCACCCTGCCTGTGTTTTCGTGGCTAAGATCGCGTTGATGAAAGTGCTGGCACAATGCTCAATTCCATTCCAAGGGCTAAAGTTCGTGCAGCCAATAGCACAACACCACTTGCCACCCATCTCTTGCCCGTCCACACAGAACGTAACTTTTCGGGAGAGCAACTTTTCACGCCAAACACTAAGCCCACTCCTAGGCCCTGTCGTCTGCCATTATTTCCCAGCACGATCTTTGTGTACCACCTTTTACATCATAACACAATGTGGCCAGTAGCTGAGAAGGTCGTTTGTAAAAAAATCTACGTATATCTCAAGCCTGATTTTTTCGAGATATGACAGAAGTATGCAGAAGAACGCGCTCACTGATATGAAATTCATTCCTAATGAAACCCCAATGAAATTTACTGAGTCGGCAAATTTCATTGAGATCTGTTGACTTTGAAAAATCGCCGCAGTTGCCATTTAAAGGCCAACCGCAATAAAATTCCACTTTGGCTAAATTGGTAATAAGTGAGTAATATGTACCATAGAAGAAAGCAAAGCTGCAGGGCTAGTAATTGTCTATTTTTCTTATTAGCATACTTAGCACCTAAGCAGATGACGCGTGCACCTGGTGGTTAGCAGATATGACGTAAGTACCGGCACGTCGCCTTCGATATTCGGCACATCTCGGAGGTCATGCCAAGGAGCCACGCGTTCGGGGTCATGCATCACATCCAAAAAGCGGTAATGGGCGTGTTTTTCTTTTTTTTTTTTAATGTTTTTGCAAGTTTCGGCATCAAAAACGTCCACTCTTGTGAACCTTTCGAGACGCATATGTGCTCGTATCTCAAAAGCAAAATTTTTCATGGAAGCACCTCTAAATCTATGCTGCCTGAACACTACTCAATAGTTGCCGAGAATATTGCTCGCTTCTAGAAATCTTTGGAGGGCCGGTAATCCTCGTAGGGCCCGTAACGCTTCCTGAGGCTGAAGGGCCTGCGGTCCAATTTCATTAAATCAGGGCTAAACGTTGTCTCTTGTGTGTCAGGTCGCGGACATTCTAGCAGAAGATGCTGTATATCCTCACCCGCGTGGCCACAAGTGCATTCCGGATTGTCAGCTCTTGAAATGTTTTGTAGAAAGTGTTCTGTATATGCGGTACCGAGCCGCTGACGGGGAATGAGCGTTTCAAAGGCTCTGGTTGTATCCAATGTTTACGGCATTTTATATTAAAGCGAAGGGTCCATGTGAAATAAATCTAAGATTCCGAGTTCTGATCAAACCATGTCAATCTGCAACCATGGCCTGAGATCTGTCTTAGTATGTGTCGCAATTCGCAATGTGTCAGAGGGAGACCAGATGTGACGTTAACATGCACTTGTCCAGCTGCCTTGTCTGCTGCAACATTCCAGGGATATATCAGTGGCTGCAGGTATCCACTGAAACATTATTGTCCGATTCTCTTCTTTTTTTTTTTTTTTAGTTCCTTTAGTGTCTCGTAAACTAAAGGTTGTGGTTATTGCATATATATATGCAATTAAATTCTGTGGTTTTACATATGTAAAACCACAGAATTTTATTTATTTACTTATTTATTTTTGCATCTTGGAACGAATAAATCGCATCCGCAGCTACCAGTTCCTTTCATGTGTAGTATCACCGCGATATAGATCATAGCGATAATGAAGATGGGGGCTTTGCATTTCTTCGAAAAGGCTTATTATCTTGTAGCCCACGACGCAGCTCGTTCGTCGCCCGAACGCATGCCGCCCGAGAACTGGCGCAGGTATTGCATGAGGCTTCAAAGAATGGTGGGCAGCTGCTTTTAAGTTGCGCGTGCGGTTTCATGTTTTCCTGGTTATTGTAGCTTGACTGGGTCTGTTTGGAGCTTCTGTCGAACGGTGTATACCTCTGCTGTGGTGTTGTATATCTGTGTTCTCAGGTTCAACGCTTGTTTTGTCTACTTCCTCTCTCGTGTTTTCACACTGTCTTGTTGTGTCGTTTGCTGAAGGTGAGGTATTGTAGCATAAAAAAAAAGAACTATAGTCACCTACATCTCAGTTGTGATATCATCACACTGGTACTAGGATTTCAGCCCGGAAGTAGGACGCAGGACAAGATTACAACCTACGAGGACAAGCGCTGTAATCTTGTCCTTTGTCCTCCTTTCGTACTGTAACGTAACTATAGAAAATTAGGAACTAGTCCCATGCATCATGCTTCGAAGTTACATTGTCACACATCTTGGAAATTTTCCCTTTTACTCTACGCACTGCAGGGGATCACCCGGCCATACTATAAACATTTCGATATTTCAAGTATATCGTGTTCGGCTACGTCAGCTATAACCGATAGGTATTTTTCCAGGCATCAAATAAGATGTCTGAAAAAAAAAGCTTTCTTTCTTGGATATGGAAGTTGACGCCATACAATTTGGCCGCTATAATGGTCGCTCTTTTTTCTGTATGTGTTTGTGTACGGACTATATGCGGCTGTCAAACAAAAATTACGATCCCTCGCACTGTGGCAATCAATGTTATTCGTTGACTATGCAGCATCGTTTAAGGTTCTGCAAAAGCGTCACCAGATGGACCAACATGTTTATGTAAGGCGAGCAATTGTGTGACGCGAGCGTGTGTATGATGACAGCAGCAAGGAGATGCCGACAATAGAAGAAACACTTGTTCCGTTATGACCTGGGGACGATGCTGATGGCGGTACAGTGTCACATAGCGTCTCAAGCCCGCTAGACATCACGAGAAAAGCATATAGGGAAAAATGGCGTGCTCTCGCTTTTATAAGCAATTTTTTGCTATGCGACATGATGCATCTGAAGGGTAGGGATAAGTTTGTCAATAAACATTATATACGCACGCAAAGCAGCTATACGGTCACGTCCTCTATGATTCTCTCTCTCTCTCTCTGCTCGGTGAGACTTTTAGTGTAGTGGGACTCTATCTGGCATAGAAATGAAAGCAATTTTGTGGCAAAAGCGGTGTCTTTTGTTAGGCCTGGATGCGATCTTAGAACGGTTCGGAAAGCAAATTGATCGCTCTCCGTTTCTTCGTGTGAGTGGTCAGAATTGCGCTTTCATCATTAAAACGCGATTATGACTGATCACGCGACGGCAAGCGAACGGTTCGCTTTCCAAACCCTTGTAACTTATAAATGATCGCACTCCTGGGAATGACAGAGCAAGCGTCCGATGTCGATAATGACGACAAACTGTCGCCCATACTTTACCCTCAAATAGATGAGATGATGTCAAAGTTGGTATTAACATATTGGTTTTGCTGACGGGCGGCTTTGGCACCTGCATTTATGCAATAGCCATGCAAGCCCGCATCGCTAAATCCAAAAGATGCGAAATTAGAAAAAAAAAAAAAGCCTGTGCATGGCGTGAAACATTGAGGGAGCCTATGTGACAGCGCACGCCACTCCCTGCGCGAGAATTTAAACAAAAGCATCAAGATATTTCCAAGTAAAGTTTTTACAGAAAGTGGCGTTTCATATGAAATTGTTTTTATATATTTTTTACCTCTTCTAGCTTGATTTCCTGACATACTGGATCTGAACCGCTATTTGGTAGCGATGCCTTTTTCTATGCTAATGGTTTTTGGCACTTTTCGCTTTCACGAGTGGCCTAGGGTGCCACGATGTCCTCCTCAGCGGGGGAGGAGGTACACATTGATGCGCCGTATTGCTTGAGCACTCACGAACAAATAGCAAGCGCCTCTTCCTTTTCTTAACCACAATATCTATATGTCACGAACGCGAAAAGTGCCGAAAGGCATTGGCATCGGGAAGTGGCATCTCTACATTGTAGTGGCCCTTAGCTCGTAAATCCAAACGGGACCTTTATGCGCCAGAAATAGTCATTTGGACATCATCAGCAAAAATGCGTCGGCATGTTGCCATATCTGACTCGAAAAAGAGCACTTTACGCGTGCTGCTTGGAACGAAAGTGATCACGTACTCCAAGGAACTCGTGCGGCTGCATTAAATTGTTCAGGCGTAAATGAATAATGCCATCTCTGCAATGCTGACTAGTTTACAGACCACCATACAATGCGAGACGGTTCAGCTGCCAAGTCTGAGTTTTTTTCAGTGTGAAAGCATGCGGGGGGGGGGGGGCATCATTGTTTTGTTCCAGATGCTCATTTCAGCTTTCTTTAAGTACCGACACACAATTTTGAAGTCAAAATAAATTTTAAGGGCGATTTCTCTGAACACGCACATATCTTCAAAATATTAATAGTGCGTGTAGCTTTAAACACGTTTATATTGAATTTTAAGTTCGTGCGGGCAATCAACCGCACCGTGCAGCACCCTGCAGCACGGCACGGTTTTCTACATCAACGTGGGTTGTTTTCTGCTCATTTGAAGCCAAAACATTTGCGTCGCGTGCTTTTGCCAACGATGCATCAAGCAGACCGTGCTGCTTGTTCTTTTTCACGTTCCGGGACTACCGTATTGTGCCGCTACGCAGGCTTCGCTGCTATAGTCTTCCTCAGCTGTAGCTCGTGGCGGAACGCTGTCCGTGAAGTGCTCGTGCATTTTTTGGACTTACCTCTGCTCTGTTCTTACTGGATTGGAACTTTGCAGAAAGATCGCATTTTATTGTACGGATGGTTCAATACAACACTTAGCAGTACTATCATTAGCTTCGTTTTTAAGAAAAAAAATTATGCGAAGTTGCCAGCTGCTTCCAACGCATAGACTTATGTCGCCCATCAGCAGCAGAGGAAAGCAAAGCAGCCGGTTAGACACAGTTGCCACGTGGGAAAGGTGTTTGGTTTGTAGATAGCTAGCTCTGAAAGTGATCGGCCATGCCTAGTATAGAGACAGTGATGCATACATTAAGTTTGTCGAAGAACGCCTAAAATGTGATCCCAAACATTTCTGGACCTATGTAAAAGATTGCAGTTCTTAGCTGGCTGAGATTAATGTCATAAATCATCCTTCTCGTGGAATTCTTGGAAACTGCTACAATATCGCCAATGCATTTGCTGAACAGTGTTCCTCGGGTTTCTTGAATACAGCGCATGCTCCTAGCTCTGGTGACTGGCAATATAGTTTCAGTGACGATTTCAACATGTCATGTTTTAGTCGCAAAATGTCCACTTTATACGAATGCTCACTTGATAATATTCCTTTGAAAAGAGTGGAGTTGTATGCGCTGCTTAGGAATGTTGGTTGACTCCTGCCTAACTTTCGAACGTGTTTCAAGCTTTGTTAATGCATCCTACAGAACTTTAGGTTTCATATCTACTAGAATGACAAAAAATTCACCGACGATTACGATACTCTCTAATGCGAAATTTGAGCATAGCTCTATACGTGTTTTCATTTCGCGATATGTTTGCTGGTGCGTACAATCTTGTCTAGTGCAGCACATTGCAAACGCAAAGATGTGTGGCACGACTGCCTCGCTAATCTTGAGATCGTGAGAGGCAGCGCGTGGGTTACGCGTGGGTGACGCGTGGGCGACGCGTGGATGCGATTCACAGCAGCTGCTGCAGACAGACCTCCGTTCATGCAGCGCTTTTAACGTTACTAGACTAGGTTCATTTCTTGAACTCTCCGTAGGCGCTGTATATCGTGGGCGCGCCCCCCTGCCTTGGTTTGCCGCCAGAGGGCGGGAGCGCCGCAGGTAGCTCTACGCGGGTGCAGCTCTGCGTTGGCGAAGGCGCTCTTGTCTTCCGACTTCGCAACTTACGAATGCAACGAGTGTTTTCACCGATGCCTTTTTTAATGTTTGTATAGCCTCGCGTTTAGCAGACTGCGCTCTACTAATCAGCTGTTGCTGATTAGTACTTATTAAGTACTAGTCAGCTGTTGCTGATTAGCACTAAATAATATTTAATGCGAACAAATTATATTGCTCATGAGGCGGTGTAGGCGTGACCACACGATAGTCCAAAAAGTCAAGGGAGCCCAAGTGAGCCAATCGAGGCCGTTAATGATGCCATTAAGGCAAAGTTAATTAAGGAAAACTTTATTATGACGAAGGTAATTAAGGCACAGGTAATTAAGATAGTTAATTATGGCACTCAAACTCGCGACTGTTGGTGTTAATTAAGGCAAAGGTAATTAACGCCCAGTTAAGGGACTCGAACCCACGACCTTTGGTGGGAGTCGAACCCACGACTTTTGTTGTTAATTATGCCAAAGTTAAGACACAACTAATTAAGGTAGAGTGAATTAAGGCACATGTTTAATTACGATAGAGTTCATTACCGCACTCGCGTGCACGGCCATTGAGGGTAGTCGTACCCACTACCCAATTAAGGCACATGTAATTAAGAGAAAGATAGAGTTAAATAAGGCACTCGAACCCACTACCTCAGGTGCAAATAAAACGAAGTTAATTAGGATTGAGTTATTTAAGGCACTCAACCCCTTTGCTGGGAGTCAAATCCTCGACCTTTGGTGGTTGCAATGCTTTCATCATCCACATATAATAACTGCCCCTTAATATTTAATTTATTAGTCAAATAAGTAGTTAATTAGCACCAATCATTGCTACTAATCAACGGTTGTAGCTGTCAGCAAGCCAATCGGTTAATTAATTAGTATTAATAGGTGCTACTAATCAGCAGTTGTAGCGGTCAGCAGGCCCATCAGTGCACTTCCTTTAAAATAGTACAAATGAACCCAAGGCACCTTCTCTCGATATATACACACTCTCAGCACTTCATTTCACGATGAAAAAAAAATGAGCAAAGTACGACAGCAGCGTCACGAGATGCGAGAACCTGTGGCGGGTGCCACGCAGTCACAGAAGTTGTAAAACTGAACCTAATCTAGTAACGTTGCTGTTGGTGGCGTCATAGGTGAATAGACGCATGCTACTCTGACGCCATCTCATAGCCATCGTCGCCGCAGAGCCCATCTTGCGCGGCACTACGCTTTTCTTCTCATGGTTTCACCATACCCTCCTCCGCTTTCCTCCTCGCGCTCTCTTTGCTATCGCATTCTTTCATTCTCGGCTGCGCTCTGCATTTGCTCTTTCATCATTCGCTCGGTTACGCCGAGGGATGCCGATGCTGGCCGCAGGAACGGCGCCTAAAGCCCGACCCCCGTAGAACGAATTTCCGGTGTCCAAGCGGTGAACTTCGTCCGACGGTGGCTGCTCGGCGGCTGGCGTCAAAAATCAGGACGCGCGCCACCGACTTGGAGGGGATGGATATTTTCGCCCGCCGCTGGAAGCGTTCAGCGTGCGGCGACAAGGCCGATCCATTCAGGAGGCAGCACTTCCAGCCGTTGCATCATGGGATTGATGGCGGCAGTCCCGGTCGCCCGCTTCGAACTGAATTTGGCATTGTTTTTGTAGAATTCACTTCGTTTGTAGCAAATGACTGCTCAAACGGCTTTTGATTAGTCTCATGCAACTTCGACGAGAGAGTGTTATGGCTAATCTTGAGGAATTTTCGAGATCGCTTCTCGTTTCGAACGTGCCTAAACCTTACGAGAGAAATATTCTTTGAGATGCGAGCGCCACCTGTCGGTAAAGTAGGGAGATAGCTGGGACGACGGCATATGGCCTCTGAGATGGGAAGATTTCGGAGGCTATGGTAGACAGCTTGTACTGCTTGTCTGTTTCGTAGCAGATCGGCGGACATGGGAAGTAAAAATACAATGCGCTCCTGGCTTCCATTGCGCTGCCTCTCGCACTTTCCGGATGCACACACACATAGAATTACTTAGGTGCCTTATGTATGCAAAATTCAAAGCTTAATGGAATAGCGTCCCGCATGTAAACTACGCTGTCACGCTATACTAAAACTCTCTGCAAAGTTTGTTTGCGGAACGATAATGCTATTTCCCTTAACCTTGCTATTACGCTTACGTTAAACTAAAACTGTCTAATGACACTACCCACTTTATCCGCAGGGACACAATGTTGGCGCTTTCTGGAGGTTGTGAATAGCCAAGCGTAAAATGTAGAAGAAATAACTCAAGAAAAATGATAAAACACTAAGTTATGACGTTATTAAGTGTCGCAACATGCTAAATTTTACTGTGCGTTACATTTAAAAAACAGTAATCTCCTGCTTCACGGCTGGTCACATTGATAGCAGCTCGGCGGCATTCGCCGCTGGATCGTCGCATGAGGGGTCGTGAGGCGAAAACACGGCGGCGCGTCTCGCTACATTTTTTGACACGTGAACATCGTCGGGCAAGTTCGCTCCTTGAGGGTTGGGCTTCAGAGCTGCGCTCTGAAAAGTTGCGAATGTCAACTGCACTGTTCTCTTGTATTCTTTTGGTCACTCTAAGTTATAAGTTTAGTTCTGTTGTATGGAACTCTATTAATTTGACCAATGTGGCAAAAATTTAATGTGTTCAGAGACGGTTCATTAGAATTGTCACCTTGTAGTGATGTTGAAAAACACAGCAAAAACTGTGAATCACGAAACTAACTCTTTGTTGCACGAACCTGTGCCCAGAATACAGGTTACACTCAGAGCACAACGATAGTGGCGAGCACAGTCGGCGATCGGCGAAAATGTGATCAGTGGGTCTTGCGTGTCAGCTTTTCTACATGGCTAGTCGAAGGTTCCAGCATAATCGCTGCTGCCCGCGTGTCTTCCAGAAAGTACTACACCATTCACGTTGCGTATACAGTCAGATTACACAATGTTCCGTGAAAAGAGACAACGGATAGAACTATCAGTAACATTCGGGAAACTTCCGATACATGCAGGCACGTCCTGTGCTGAGCGATAATGTGTAATGGTTGTTAGCCGGTGAAACGCAGTCACCCGAGAAAGATAAACAAGTACATGTGTCAGTATCCTGTACGATCAATTTCTAGGACACCATGTAGTTAATGCCTATGAGCATGTACTGCGCATGTTTAATATTAGACCCCTAGAAATAAGGCAAAAATGTTGTGATTACTTATTCTTGTATGAACTAATTCACAACCACTTCTATTCATGATTACTGTCGGCTGTAACGTTCTGCGTGCCTCGCCCAAACTAGCTTAATCCCAGCATTTTCTCCGTGAATTCAGCTTGCACCTCTGACGCTATAACACGTTTGTAACAGCAACATACCTTGCGTTATGATCTTTATATTTTCAGCTCTTGTATTTGCTCTTTGTCTTAATTCTGTTATTGATTTAATTTAATGTTTTGTTGCATGTTGTACCACTGTTCTTTCAGGTTGTCTGTTCCTTGTGTAACCCAAGTGCACCAATACTAAGGCGTAGAGCTGTTCTCAGGCAGTTTCAGAAATAAATTAAATGAGGATGACTATGAGGACATCGTGCGCGGCATGTGTGTACGCACATAGCGCAAAACAACTAGCAGCACGAATCTCGGGCGCTGGGCATGCGCGTCAGTTTTCTACGATCATGTGATCAGCTGTGTTTATGAAGCCGCCCATCAAGTTACACCCCGCTTGTTGTTCTCTGAAATCGAAACTTGGGCCGAGGCTCCAAATAATTACCCGTTGCGCACTGAAGCAAACAAAGTTCTCTGCCGTTGTTAATGGGTCATTAGCTACTTATTAAAACAAAAAAAAAAGACAAGGTCCGAATTTTTTGGGTCAGTACTCATTTAAACCACGTCAAGTCTCACCCAGGGCAGCAAATAGTATCAGAATAATTTTGTATATTCTTACCTTATATACAAGTATTTCTAACAGCAGTTTGAACATTTTTCTAGAGGAAGAAAATAATAAAATCAGACAATAAGAGGTCCCCGAGGGGAGCATATATATATATATATATATATATATATATATATAAGCTGTTTTAGGAACCATTGCTACATTTTTAAGGGGGCCCTGAAACACTTTTTGAACAAAGTAATACCCGTGTCACACGGGCGTTTGGAAGGCCTTCCAACCGATAGTCAGTTGACTCAAAGGTCAAGTTCGAACTGCTACACGAGCGGTTTCGAAGGCCGTCGAGTCAATAGTCTATCGAGTCAACGGAGCACTCCACAACTCTATCGAAATCTCAATGGCCTTTGAGCTACGGAAGCGGAAACAGCGCGAACATGCCCTCTCGTTCACAGTGTGCTCGTACTCATGGTTAGAAAAAACAAATCGAACCAAAATGCTCTAAAAACACTATATATGAGTGTTATTGATTATTCAATAAAGTATTTTTACCACTTGACATGTGTAAACTGTACATACTCTCGACAACAGCGACGTGCTTGTGTTCATTCGTTTCTCCATGTTGTCTAGTACACTCTCCCTCTACTCAATGTGCTGCCGGCTGCCGTCATATCGCCGCCATTTAGCCGTATAAACAAACATAAAACAAATTATAGTGCTTTTAAGTGGTTTTAATGTTGTTTAACTTTTGGTGACATGAAAACGAAAATAAAGATCCGCAGCGCCACACAATTTTGCGAGAAACGCCTGAACCACTCAACGGCCTTTCAAATGTGCCGTGTAGCAGCGCGACAACTCCTTTGAGTCGATAGAGTTGTGGCGTTTCGAAGGCCGTTGACTGGAAGGCCTTCCAAATATGCCCGTGTGACACAGGTATAAGAAACATTGTAGTTATGTTAACAAGGCTTCTGTGAACGTGTGAGCCAAATATTATTGCACTGCGTACAGCAGGGAAATATACAATCTTTTGTCAAGACTCGAAAGTAGTGAAAAATCGCTTGCTCTCACTTCTGCAATGTCGTCGTGCAGCGTCATCGAAAGCAGCTGGCCCACCAATGCTATTGGCTAATTTCGTTATCGCGAGAGCATTCTCAGTAATACATAATTGCTCATTTTTGGGTAAGCAAATGAAAAATATATATGCCTGCAAGCTCATAAAGGCCGTAAAATAATTTCATCTTTGCACTGCGCGTAGCTGCGCCAGCTGCGCGTGGCCTCCGAGATAGCAGCGGCTTGCTGTGTAGCATAGTCTACCGTGACCGCCACGGGTTGCTGCCACGAATAATTATTAAAAATATGTTGCCTAGGTCTTGCATAAATGAGAGCAAATGCTTCGAAAAACGTAACCAAGACATGCAACATTTTTCTGGACTTTGCATGTCAAGGTTCTGTGCATGCATGCGTGTGGGGTGTATGTGTCTTTGGGGGGGTGGGGGGCAAGAGGTAAGCTGTGTTTATACGGCGTCTGAACATATTTTGTGTTCGTGTGTGAGGAAGCCTTGTTTAAAAGTGCATGTTGTGAATGGCAGATTTGTCTGCCCATTTGCGTTTGGCTATACGAGTGCAAATTCTCGTGGATCAGGATTGAAAGATGTGCGCTCCCTCGTGACGGGTGGTCTGGAGTCAGTGGAGGGCCTGGCCGTGGACTGGATTGCGTGCAATCTCTACTGGGTGGAGAGCAGGCACCAAGAAATAGAGGTTTCAAGGTGTGATGGTTCCATGCGGGCATCGGTTGTGGGCGATGTCCGCCGCCCTAGAGGCTTGGCGCTGGATCCACGAGTGGGGTAAGTGGTGCTTCTCACGTCATCCTCTTTAGCACGGTGCTTTAGCTCACGTGTGCGAAAAGTTAACTAGCCATTTTTGCACTGTACACATTATTTTAAATACCGGGTGTTTCTATGAAGATGTTAATATTTAAAAATTGCCATTTTAAGAGAAGAACTGATCCTTCGGAAACATGTTTCAGCGGGCTCCTCGTAATTGGGAAATTGAAGTGAGTTCTCCCGTACAAACCATATCAATTATTGGTTCTGAAAAAATGTGATCACCCGCGGAACTCTAGCTACAACGAAATTTAGCTTTCAAAGCGCGCTGTTGGGTTTGGCGTTGGCTGACGGTTCCATTTCACCGCATTTAACCACCAGTTGTTGCGACTCGTGTCCGAGCGGTCATTACGAGTTTACGTGGCTGGTGATGTGCCAGGTGCCGGGCGATCAAGAGGTCTGGGGTGACGTCCAAGAAGAGCAAAAAAAAGGGTTTATTTACAGCATTTACATTTTGAGAGGTGCAATGTACAAGCACGAACGAGCACTCTCACAGCACTGAAGGTCCTCTTTTTAAGCCCTTCCTTTTCCCCCTTTCTCTCATAGGGGAATTCACTGTTGTTGTTCTCGTCCAGTCACGATCGCCGAAACGTTTGCAAAATCCCGCCCATGACGTTGCACCGTTCCGACGGATTACACCTCCAAGGTTGCGCAACCGCCCCCACATACGGGCAACTGCTTGGTGACATGGGAATCTCAACTTTTCTTCGTTCCCACGGAAAGTCTTGCCGTTGGCCCCTTTTGCAAGAATGATGGGGCTTTTTGTTAAGATCGGCTTGACACAGAGATGGGCCTTCACGCTAAATAGCGTTTCCACGAAGGGCGGCGTTGTCGTCGTCTCAAGTGAGCTCTTTTGTTTGACTGTCACAGTCCATACCGTGATGGAAAAGAGCGACGATGTCGTTTAACGATGCACGAGACCGATGACTCAGAATTTGTCTCGCCCATCAGCTCTGAGCTGTCGGACAGCCGAAGATACAAAACAATGGCATGTCCATTAGTCTCGGGTGACGCTGGTTTAGTCGCCAGCTCCCTGTCCTTGCAAAGACGAAGGGGTATGAATGGCATTTCATCGTTGCAAGCTTACCGGCACAACTGTGCTAAATGCGTAACAGCGCGAAACCGAAACTGTGAGGCTGCATCGAGCATGAAGCTTCGCTACTCGAGGGGACGTTTTGCTTATGTCACCCAGCAGCGAGGAGCACCTAGCGGCAGCAGGTTGGCTGCCCGCTGCTTTGTGGCATAAGCTGAATGCTGAATGTCGCCAGGGGCACGGCATCGCGCTCACTGTAGCCTTTCGGTTTCGCGCGCTCTTACAGCTAAATTTCGTCGTGCCAGAGTTCCGTGGGTAATCACATTTCTCCAGATCCAAAGGTTGATATGGTTTGTGCGGAGAGGTCGCTTCAATTTCCCAATTACAGTGAGCCTGCTGAAATTGAGTTTTAAAGTTAATTAATTTTTGTTAATTGGCGACTAATAACTACATATCACCCGTCACCCCATGGCCGCCACCACTGGCAGCATGTCTCTGAAGTAAATGGACTTTTATTTCAAAACGGCTATTTATAAATGTTTCTTAGTCTTTGTAGAAACTCCCGCTACACTGACTGGTGAATCAAAGCTGCTGCACTTCGAGCAGTCGAGACGACCATGAAGCTGGTGCATTGAATGCCTCACTGAATGTTATGTACTTAGGTCCCATAGGTCAAAAACTGTTCACATAGGCACATTTCTTGCATTGTGGCATGCAGCAGTAAGTGGACATGTTGAATATCAGTAAGAGAACGCTGCAGAAACAGCACAAAACATTAACACATGATGGGGCAGGCGATCGGGCTGCTAGAGCCTGCCAGTGTCAGTTACGGGAAACCATACCCACATCACCAGGCTGCAGCACAGGGTTGTCCACATTATGCAAGTCATATGACTTCACTGCTCGGCTTCAATTTTGCATTTGCAACATGTGTCCTGAAGCGAATATTTAGAAAGTTCGTTAGTGAATCTTTTTAATTAGGTGCATGGAGATTGCAATTTTTCATTCAGGTAATTTCACCAGGTCAAGGATTCGATCCAGCTTGCAGCGGCTGCATTCCGATGGGGGTGCAATGCATAAACGCTCATGTGCTTAGGTGCCCCAGGTGGTCGGAATTAATCTCAAGTCTCCCACTACGGCCTGTCCAATAATCAGATTGTGGTTCTGGCATGTAAACCCACAGAATGTGATCTTTTTGTCAGTTTGTTTTAGTTATTTCGCCCTCTTCCTTGAATTTGCCGAAAAAGGTGAAAAAGAAAAAAGGCACTGCGTACAGATGGTTAACCAGCGAAGCTGAAACGTGCTGCCCCGGTGTCTATCCCGACGGTTCATTAAAGTCTTTCTCAATTATTGGTTACGTCTTTGTGTTTTTTAATGAGGTTATACACACGTTCGGCTGCGACGGAGAAAACGACGTCACTGACAGTATGCCCGCAGTCCGCCATTGTCGCTTGCATTCGATGTATCGAGTTTGCTCGGCAGCGTGGTTAGCAGCATCCGCCCACCATTGTCATTTTCGATTCTTCAAAATTAAATTGCTTCAAAGTATAAATCTGTCCATCACGTAAGACAATAAATGGCTCATACCCCCATAAACGCGGCCTCTCCATTACGACGACAGAAGTGAAATTCTATGCTGGAATTATAAGCGGCAACGCAGCCAGCTGTGGAAGAATACGACGACGATGAACGCAAGAGCAGTGGCAAGAGCGTGTTCGCTCGGTTGCGCCGAGGGGCGCCAACGTGCGAGCCAGCCGCTGAAGAAAACGACGTCGCTTAAGCCATTGCTGATGAGTTTCTGCGCACATCGGACGGACGGATTTCGGTTTCGCCTAGCCATATACAGGTCCGTTCGACATTCACACATTCGAACTAAAGAAAAACAATTCAGTGATGATTTAGTGGTAAATGTGAGAGAAATACGTGCGGAATTACATCACACCTCTTTGAGGGCCTGGATCCATGATTTAAATCGCGTTCACCACATTGCAAAGTGTTGTTCAGGAGCTCACTTGACACACGTCCTGCCTCTTCAAGGAGGGTAAGTGCAACTGACGGTGGTCCGGAGCAGACCATCGTAACTTTTACGTATGAGCCTGGCTGCAGTACATGACTGACACACACCTGTGCAAACTTCGAGGCTACACAAAGGACTTTGCGGTGGTAGCTAGATGACACAGCGTGTCCAGGGGGGGGAGGAGGAGCTTGAAGGAGGAGTCTCGCTGTAGTGCACGCCTCGTACATGAAGCGTATTGGCAGTGGCAATATGTAGCTGGTGGCTAATTTCATTACTGTTGACAGTCATCATGAGATAGGGTCTGCCGGAATTTTTTTTTGCGCTGCTTCTGCGGTCAGAGTGGCACTCTGCCCACGTTTTCAGCGGAATCAGCCAGCTCTGAACGATGGATAAAAGTGGCATAGAATCAAGTGGAAGGCACCGCTACAAAATCCTGACCAAGATAAGGGAAGCGTTGTCCGATCCACGGCAGCTTTCAATCGCATACGGCATGCACTGTTGTACTATATACATGGTGTCCTAGTTATTATGTACACCCGTGAGCAAAAGTATATGGACGACAGCGTCGCCCAAGAAACTGAATTTCTTCGTAATTAACAAGCATGAACTGGAATTGACGAGTACACTGAATAGTTCATAATGCCAAGTTTAGCCTGCAAGTCCTCAATTTCAAGTTGCATTTGAAGGCAGAGGAAAAAATAGGTTTTATTGCGCAACCCCTAGTCCGTATACTTTTGCTCACGTGTGTGCATAATCATGTTCTGCTGCTAAGCACCAGGTTGCTAGTTTGCTCACTGACCATGACGGTCTCATTTGGGACCACTATGGTCAGGAACTGCCCCAAATGTGCTATCACACTTGACTTGACACACTTGACTATTGGTATGTCAAGCCCATCAGTTATCTCTGATGGGCTTGACAGAGTTCTAATCTCTGACCAGGACGAATCTTTTCTGAACTGCGAAGCTTCTTTCCGAGAAACCCATATGTGTTTCCTTTGTAGCTTTGTGCTACATTTAGTTGGATGACACTTTTCCCTTTCGTGACACTTTCTCCACCTTGCGGGATTCCACACAACTGATTTGCCAATAAGAAGAGTTGTGAAATTGACTTGGCTGTAATTTTCTCAGTATCGATTACTTCCTTGATGTCCAGCTGTCAGAACATTTTCCACTGGCCCAGCTTTCTTGTTTGTGGGAGAAGCAGTGCTTTTTGTTCCTTGTACTTTGGAAGTTCATGCTTGTTCTTGTTGTAGAACATTCACTTAAGCTGTTCAAATGATTGGTATAAAATTTTAAAATTTTGCTTCATAATTTTGACAGCCTAATAATATAACTTTCTGTGCACAGGTTCCTCTTTTGGACTGACTGGAATGATGAAAACCCACGAATTGAGCGAAGCTACCTGGATGGAAGCTCAAGAAAGGTGATAGTTAATGTGGAAGAGTACAGCAACCTGCCAAAATCTTTGCCCAATGGAATCACACTGGATTATGCCGTCAATAGAGTCTATTGGATTGATGCTAGGTAAGTTGAGAAATAGCATCTTTATAATAAAATTCTGTCTGCCTTTTAAAGGGGGTCTGCACCTCTGTCAAGTGAATGAACCTTCACCTTTTGTTCAAGCCTCTCTCCATTCATGATGAAAATAAGTTCAAATTTAAATTTATTAATTTATTAATTTATTTATTTTAATTATACTTTCAAGGCCCGAAGGCACCACAGAAAGGAGTGGTATAATTACAAACGTATACAGTGAAATAACAGATAATGAGTTACAAGGTATTTTCCAAGGCGATCTTGAAACGTTCTGCATCTGCAATGGCAGCAATGGAGGAGGGAAGGTGGTTCCATTCAGTGCTTGTTCTTGGGACGAAAGAATCATGACATAAGTTAGTGCAACACAAAGGCAAGCATACTTTGAAAAGGTGATCGGTTCTAGCTGAAACGTAGCAAGGCGGTGAAAATAGAGCGAGTTTCAACACTTGATTGTAATGGTATATTTTATGAAAAAGATTCAGGCGGGAGCATTTGCGACGGAGGGAAAGGCCCGGTAAATTTAATGTTCTTTTCATGGACGTTCTTTTAAGCTTCTTTTTTATGTCTAAGTGTACTTTAGTCAGTTCAATAGAACCTTTTCACATTTGTAACACTAATGTCACGTTTGTACAACTAATGTCACGTTTGTCCAACTAATGGAGGCACCAGTCTCTTCAAAATGAGACAAAGTGTGAGCTGTGCATGCTATGAATTTGCTGTTGCATGCAGCTTCATCATCGAGCCACATCTTCATTCTTCATTTATTAAAATGAGGAGGAGCGGAGAGCACTCTTGTGGCTGAAATTTAAATACTTAATGCATATCTTCTAGTGCCCCAAACCACTTAATAGAGAGTTTTAGGTTGTCAATAAACTTCTTATCGTTTACGGATTATCAAAGCCATAAATATACTTTTGCAAACAGCGCTAGAATGGGACAAAGAATAGGGGAACGCAGGACATGGGCGCCCGTGTCAGTGTGTTTCCTTATACTCTGTCCCAGTCTTACACTATTTGCAATAGTATGTCACAGTACTAACAAGCCTGGCTAACCACGATTTTGGAGGCGTAAACATGAGCGGCCAGGTTGGTGGCACAGAATTGAACCAGCTATTGTTGCAGTAACCAAGTGTCTTCTACTTCACTGCTGGAATTAATTTTTCAACAGCGACGTAATCGTGAGCACGTAGCCTTTTTAAATGTTTTTTTTCTGCAAGAACACTCGTGGAACATCAGAACATGTCCAAAAGACATTGTGATTAGACGAAGCATCAGGTAACCCGGTATTACACAAATGCCATTGCATATACCTGAATACTGGACATGCTAAAACACTGTATTAATATTTGCATAAGTGACTAAAGAATTCTGAAAATAACATATGGTAATCTGATGTGTTACATTGCTGAAAACGATAATATAAATTATATCATAACTAGCCAGATAGGTATGTTGGCTTGAATTATTCATAAATACTTATTTCAGGTATCTGTTTCTTCATGTTTAAGCAGCGACTAAAATTATTTTTAGCATTTTAATAACCAATAAGCTTGACTAAATGACCTTGTTGTAGCCGTAATCGATGAAACTTGTAGTATTGTCTCGTTGGCAAACTGAAGTGCCAATCGCTCTTTTGTTTTATTACTTTAAAAAATACCTCATAATTTTTCAATAGTTAAAATGCACCAATCAAGTACTAACTGCATAAAGTGGATGCATAGGCATTAATATTTACTTATTCGGTGTAAACGTGTTTATACATGTTTATTATCAATTTGCACATGTTTTAATGTGCGAGATTTTACATGTCTTGGAAGGCAAACTAAAGCCTAATGTTCTGGAGGGCCTTTAAATAATGGACAACAAACACTTTTTTTTTTTTAGTCAGCTTCATCTTTCACATTGGCACAGTGCAGTTTTATATCTATAAGACATTGTCATGACACAATAGAATTGTTCACACTGTGTTATGTATTTTTATTCTGGGGTCTCTGTCTCTGCAATCACTGCGGGGAAAGTTTGGACGTGCCACATTCATTGTTTTTAAAAAGCAGTGTGGGAAACAATGGCTGCTCCACATGTTTGCACCAATGGGCAATGCACAGTGATTCATTTTCTGTTGTCTGAAGGGGAGCCTAGTGTCATACACAGTGGTAGGGTAATTGTTGACAAAGATGACATAGAAAAATACATTGAAATAACCACAGTAGGCAGTGCTTTTTTGGTCCTGCTGAAAGGCAAAGAACTGGCTTGTGCTCTGCTCATTCCTTTGACACAGAGGCTTTCATGATGACCATTGCATGATGCCAAGCAATTTTTAACTCTGCAGCATAGCTTTCTACAGTTCTTCACAATAGAGCACTTTTGGGGCAATCATCGTTTTGGGCCAATTGGGGCAATCATCGTTCTTTGCGCTGCAGTCACAATGATGTAGCACAACCAAATTTGCACAGCAGTGGCTGGATAGATAGACCTCGCATGGAAAGTGCCGACAAAACTAGGCAGCAAAGAGTTTCTTAAATATTAGCACGAGTGCAGATAACCTTTAACTCGGCCTTCAGCAACCTAATTATAGCCTATGCATGTTGCATTGTAAGGGAAAACTCGTCATCTGCCTGTTTGTAATGGCATTACAAAAAGAAGCACGGGCACCTAAATTTAGTAAGCTCGTTAGTTGAATAAAGAAATATTGCAGTTACACCCGAAGCGCGAAGCATCAATTGCAATAGCAAATTAGTAGAGAGCAGGGGTGGGACTCCTGCACCAGTTGCGCCATTTTAATACAAACCCAGATTCCTGTGCCAAACTGCGCCAAACACAGAAAATTGACCAAAATTGCGCCACGCTGCGCCGGAACGGCTTTGGCATGTGTGCTCCGGCAGTGGCCGCGAACAGCAAGCGGATTTGTTCTTCGAAAAACAGTGCGGCCGTTCACATTCCGCAGACCGCGCGACGGCGCTTCCCGCACAGTTTCTCGTGGTTTTCGTGCTTTTAACACTGGACTTTTCGGCGCTTCCGGCAAGTGACCGGCGCGCGTGCGGCCACTCTCGGCTGCTGTCACTGCTGTCACTGCTGTCAGAACGGCTAGGGCGGCTGTATTTAGAGTGTACTAGAATACGGTTGAGTGGGCCGAGCGGCGCGGCGCTCCCTAGCTTGAGACGCAAGATAACGAAAAGCAAGCTTAGGGCACTGCGAGCGAACTATAGATATTAGGGAGGCGCACGTCGCCGCTTGTTCAGCGGTCGGCCATCTCTTTCCCAAGGGCCAGTATACCATAAAAATATTCCAATCTGTTTTTATGCCCACATCGGCGAGGCCTGAGACATTTTGACATTTCGCGAAGGGCTAATTGCGGATTCGGAATAGAAAGTCGCAGTTTCGCCCGAAAGGCGAAGCATCATAACAAATTAGTAGACATCTGTATGAAGTAAGGATAGTAGTTTTATCGGCCGTATAAACCTGTAAACATTCACTTACTAACTAAATTAACAAGCATGGTGTCACGCGAACACGAGCAAACATGAACACGTCTCACTCGATGACCGCGGAAACTTGCTGTCTATACGCTGGAGTGAGGAAGCACGGCAGCAGCAGCGAGTGAATTGACCTTCATGCTGCCTCTCGCTTCAACTCGAGCTAAGCGGCGAAAACACAGGGCGCGCAAAGCTATGAGCACTCGCACTCTGTCCCCATAGCAGATCACTTTCAAGATAGGGCCCACGCTGCCGCGCCATACGCAGCAGCCGCCGGAAAACGCCCCCCTTCTGCATTATTCATGGGACAACCCAGCCGACCTTTGGATGAACCTATCACAGAAAACGAGGTGAGAGTGGCCATCGCAGCCACCACCCGTAACACAGCGGCGGGCACGGACCGCATCACGAACACCATGATCAGAAACCTTAGCGACAAGGCCATCTCCATGCTCACGGCCTTTCTCAACCAACACTGGGAACAAGGTACAGTGCCGGCGATCTGGAAACACACAGGCATAATCATGATCCCCAAACCGGGCAAGAAATTGGCAATAGAAAATTTTCTCAGACCCATCTCACTCACACCCTGCCTCGGCAAGGTGTATGAGAAAATCATACACAAGAGACTACAGAGACACTTAGAAGACAACAAGCACCTGCGAGACACCATGTTTCGTTTCCGCGCAGGCTTGTCCGCACAAGACGTTTTACTCCAAATCAAGGAAGAAGTTTTCAGCAACGTTCCCCGCAGCGGCGAACATGCCCTCCTAGCAATCGACATCAAAGGAGCTTTTGACGTCAGCCACCAAGGAATCCTAGAAGGGCTCGCCAACACCAACTGCGGCGAGCGAACGTACAAGTACGTTCAGAGCTTCCTAAGCCACCGCACGGCAGAGCTGAAGATTGGGGAGATCCAGACTGCAGTACACCACCCTCCCAACAAGGTCACACCACAAGGAGCAGTCATCTCACCCATGCTCTTCAATGTCGCCATGATCGGCCTCGCAAGAAAACTGACCACAACAGGATCCCTCATTGAAAAAGAAGAACGGCTGCAAACTGCAGCTGACCTCATCCAAGAATACGTCAGCTAACGGGGACTACTATGCTCGCCCGAGAAATCTGAACTCATACGAGTCTGGCGAGGCCGGGGTAACCACACAGTCGCCACAGACCCAACACGAAAACTCGAGGTACATCTCAACGGGGGCCTCATACCAGAGAAGTCATTGTTCACGGTGCTGCGTATGTGGCTGCAGTCTAACCAGCATGCTACCCACACCCTTACGCGCCTCAAAACCAGTGTCAAGGCGATATCACGCATGATATCCTGTGTAACATCCAAGAATAGAGTCATGAAGGGAGGGGACACCCTCCGACTGGTCAAAAGCCTGGTGGTGAGCAGAATCGCATACAGCCTGCCCTACTACCATCTCGCACAATCCGAGACGAAATAGGCCGACACGCTCTTGAAGATGGCTTTCAAGACTGCTCTCCACCTGCCGATGAGTACATCGACTGAGAAATAATTGGCGCTGGGGTTACACAACACCCTCAGCGAGCCCACAGAAGCCCTTCACGTCTCAGCAAGACTTGCGCGGACTCACATGGGCCGGCAGGTCCTACAAACCTTGGGCTTCAAAGCCACAACAAATCGAACCTAAGAAACCTGCACAATACCTCGTCACATCCAGGACAGGTATCATATTGCCCCAATACCACGCAACATGGACACTAACCTACACTCCGGAAGGAGAAAAGCGAGGGCCCAATACATAGAGAAAACATTCAGGTTCGATACCACGGCTCGTTTTACGGATGCCGCTATGTACGGAACGAAGAATACGGGTGCAGTGGCAGTGGTCTGCGACCGCCGAGGCCACGTCACCTCCAGTGCATCGACCCGCCCCTGCACTATCACGGAAGCCAAAGAGCTGGCCTTCGCATTAGTCATCCGCGAAGGCCAACATGCAAACAAACCACTGACGATCCTCACGGATTACCAGCAGGCCTGCCGCAACTTCCTACAGGGAAGAATCGCAGGACCTGCGGCAGAAGTCCTAGCCCAAATACCCAAGGAGGACACTGACGACAACACCATCCAAACCATTCGGATACCGGGCCACGCTGCCATCACGGGTAACCTGTATGCTGACAGAGCAGCTCGAGAATTTGTACATAACCGAGCACTCATCACACTTTCTGCAGATGACCCTGACCCAGTTGACCCCGAGTATTCAGCAATCCTTAACTACCACAGAGGGAGTCGCTTGTGATATCCCCCACCCCATCGAAAACTAAAGACGGAGGATGCCGCTGCCTGGCGTAGGCTCCAGACAGGCACTTACACGAACCTACACATATTACATCGCATGCACCCCACAGCCTACAGGGACGAATGCCCGTGGTGTGGGGCCACACCAACCCTATACCACATTACGTGGGAGTGCATGCTACACAACATTGAACACCACGACCTGGGGCCGTATTCTGAAACGTTCCACTTCGGCGATAGTTCGCCTAGGCGAAAGTCGCGTTCAATAAGTCAACCGGCTGCTTACCCGTGACATCAGCATGCACTACCAACACGCGCACTCGAACGCGTCGCAAAACACATGAGAGGGCACACTGTGCGAGTGCAGAGCGGCTCGGGTGTGTTGTTTTCGAATGCATCGTCCGCAATACGACACAGGCGTTCGTTTATTCAATACATGTCGGGAGCACCCACTGACACCATGACGTCAAAGTGACATACACCGAAACTATTAGGTGGCGCGACTTCTTTTATGGTTTTGCTCAACCAGCCAATCAGCGCGCGCCTGAAAGCGAAAAAAGAAATTTCGCCCAAATGGAACGTTTTAGAATATGGCCCCTGAACACCACGAGGGAGCAATCGGAGGCACTGCTGTCCAGCTCGGCCCTCGACGACCAGCTCAAGCTGATGCAGATAGCAGAGAAGATGGCAAGAGCCAGCGGAGCCTTGGACTTAGGGGCCCCGACCATTAGCGATGCCCCCCCGGGGCAAGACAAAACTCGTATCTTTCTAATAAAGTTTATCTATCTATCTATCTATCTATCTATCTATCTATCTATCTATCTATCTATCTATCTATCTATCTATCTCTATCTATCTCTCCATCCATCCATCCATCCATCCCCCCCCCCCCCCCCCCCCCCCCCGGTGCCTTGTGCGCGACCGAAGACGGCGTACTTCCTCCCTTGCGCGCGCGACATTTAGCCCTCGCACACTTTTAGCCCCTCGCACACTTTTAGCCCCTCGCACACTTTTAGCCCCTCGCACACATTTAGCCCCTCGCGCGCGACATTTAGCCCCTCGCGCGCGACATTTAGCCCCTCGCGCGCGACATTTAGCCCCTCGCGCGCGACATTTAGCCCCTCGCGCGCGACATTTAGCCCCTCGACCCTCGCACACTTTCACTCGCACATACAGCACTAGGCGCGCGGCGACGATCTTATCACCCCTGGACTTTATACGGAACATCATGGCGACGACGACGGCAGAAATGCGCCTGGAGTGTCCATATAATTGATATTGCAATAAAGAGAGATTGGTTTACGTTATACTAACCTAGGGTTGATACCGGCTCTCTGGATCCGCGGTGACACATATGGTGACCCAGAAATTATGTTAGCTCGTCGATTAGACCGCATAAATTGAGAAGATTTTCCACTATCATCATGGGTGTGAGCGCGGGAATATATGGTTTGATTGTAGTTCCACCGATGTTTTCGGCTTTACAGGAAAACAAACGCCGTGCCGCCGCCAACCCACTCTTCCATATTCTAGTACGCTATAGCTACAAAGCGTGCTTCTACTACGCGCTTTGTGTTAGTTGATTCTCTGTTTCATAGTGGTTTCAAAGTATGCTGCTATATTCCATTATTCTACCATTATTCTACCAAACTGCTCCAAAAATGCTCCAAGTTGCTCCAAAATGTAATTTTGTCGGCTCCAAACTGCTCCGAAATGACTTTGAGCAGTCCCATCCCTGAGAGAGCTATACGGAGTAAGGATAGTAGTTTTATCAGCTGTATAAACTTAGACATGCAGCAGCACAAGCAACGTGCAGAACTGTTGTTGACGCCGTCGGCGTTTTGCCAGTGTTTGCACCGAGTACCCGCGGCGTTGGTGACTGTTGCCGGTGCCTCTGGGGGCGGCTCGGAGGTTTTCGACGAGATCAGAATGGGACACTCGTCGAGCAGCGTCAGAAGTCTTTACCACCTTCTCTCCTCACTACATATTTATATAAATACACATTTGGTGCCGCAGCTAAACGACGCCTCCCCTCCCTCCCGTCCCCCCACGGCCTTTTGCACGACGGAAGAAGTCGCATTTGCTCTCCGCCATGTCTTCGCTCCCCGTGAAAGCGCGCGCCCCTGGCGCGCTTTCACTCGCACATACAGCATACGGCGCACGGCGACGATTTCATCGTCATTGGACTCTACGGAACCTCACGGCGACAGCAACAGCGACGACGGCAGAAATCCGCTTGGAGTGTGCATATAATTTCTATCGCAATAAAATTTTTCCTATTCGTAGAATCATGCCTGGGATAACGACCAGATCAGGGCAGCTACTGTATCATCTGCCATTCAACTTAGTCTGTAGCTAGCTTGCCTTGTTAATACAGCTGGTACTGTAGCTGTCCTATTGAAGCAGTGGTCTCGAATTTGATCTCCGGACCAGGACGCATTCATGTGCACATAAGTGACTTTTTTGCAAAATGGCTTTGGCTTTTACAAAATAAGTAATTGACTTCCTGTAGTCGAACTTGACTGCTAATACTAATAGATAACAGGCAGCACTACAAAGGCTAGAGAGACCTTTCACGACTCATATTCACAACCAAAAAATATGATTATGCATATGGAAGGTAAAGATATGTGTCATGTAATTCAATTTAACCTTGTCTCATACTTTTATGCCTCTGTTACGTATTTATTACATGATATCTTGGATCTGAACCTATTTACCATCAAATGAGTGGATTGACAATTTCTGCAACCAGTGGTCACAGCGCACCGCTTGCACTCCTGACCAAAACATATTAGGCTGCATACTGGAACTTGCACAAGTTGTAGTTATTCCATAGAAAGCATTACACATTAAAAACAACTGCACTGCAAAACATGTGGCATCAGACTTCTATGATCGCACCACTTTCATAGCTTGTTCAGAGTTGTGTTCTAAGTATGAAACAGAGTATAGTAAATGGCTAAAAAAAAAGATGTTAACAGATCAGAGGGAATAGTATATCCATACCATGTATATTTCACCTCCATATTAATTGTTTAACATTTAAAGTTTTGTATGTTGGCATTCATGTTGTGGCTAATTAGCTATAACATAAACTGTGCCAAAGAGGACTTGAATACTTTATTTTAATTTTCTCCTACTTAATATCTTCGTTTTTTGTTTCCTAAAATGCCGCTGCATTTCACATAAAAATGTGATGACAATGTAGGCCTATGGTCTCTTTTTGGCTCTTTGGCTAACTAATTGGCTCTTTTGACCTTGTTGAAAACAAGTCTGTTTATTTACTTTCGTCTGCTAGCGTTGAATGAGAACCTTGTTTTCCGGTCTGTAACTCTCACCTTTGTATAAGTTGCACCCCCCTCAAAACGGCAGTTCTTCTAAGAAAAAATTAAAATAAAAATTACATAAAATAAACTACCTGCCGGGATGGCTCATTCAGCTAAGGCGTTGCACTGCTGAGCACGAGGTCGCGGGATCGAATCCCGGCCCCGGCGGCCGCATTTCGATGGAGGCAAAATGCAAAAACACCTGTGTGCTTGCGTTGTAGTGCACGTTAAAGAACCCCAGGTTGTCAAAATTGATCCGGAGCTCTCCACTACGGCGTGCCTCATAATCAGAACTGGTTTGGCACGTAAAACCCCAGAAAGGAAGAAAGTAAATAAAATAAACCCTATATAAGAGGCACCAGTTCATTCGCTAAGCGATTAAAAAAAAATTGACCTTTCACTTCGTGAACGTGGTTCACGTGCAAGCGTATGGGTGCCATTCCTATACAATTGCGATAGCAACGGTATGGACACTCCAGGCGCATTTCTGCCGTTGTAGTCACCGCGATGTTCCGTGTAAGTCCAAGGACGATCACATCGTCCCAGCGTGCTGCATTCTGTACATGCGAGTGAAAGCGTGCGACGGTGAGCTGAATCACGCACAAGAAAGGAAAGTGGGAGACACCATGGCGGCAAGGCAGCTCGGGTTTGCTTCTACTCTGGTAGCAACTGCATAGTTTGCTCAGCGTATCTTGAAAGTGATCTGCAGATGCAACGACTTCGGGGTCAGTCGACTCGCGATCGGCCTGCTGCCTCTTGCGTTGCTGCTCCGTCCTTCTCGCAAGGCGCTCGGCAACTCGATCACGAGAAGAACCCGGTACCTCAGTAGCGCGCACACAACCCGTAGCAACTGCCAGAGGAGGTCAACCCAGCGCACTTCATGTGGTCATAGCATCCAATCCAATTTTGACGGCAGTTTTTCCGAAGGAAAAAAAACAAACAAAATGAATATAAGTCACACCGTTATATAAGACGCACCGACATAAAATTTAGAAACAAGGTACGACTTATACACTGGAAAATACGGTAATACTTTTTTCATTGGCATTTCACTGCAATATATTCCATTACTTTTATTTTATTAATTACAACATTATCCTTCAGTGCATAGTAAACACATTCCTTTATCATAGTATATATCGTCACATTGAGTTATATAAGGTAGGAATTGAATTTTGTCTTATAAAGAGCTCCTAGTTTTATCCCCTCTTTTTGTACATCTCTAGAATCGGCTACTTTCTAGGAGACATTGTAGTTTTGTGCACTAGGTAACATTGTACAGGTAGCTTTTTTCTCCTTAACGTAAGTCTGCTTTTTACAATATTATTATTATTATTATTATTATTATTATTATTATTATTATTATTAGTAGTAGTAGTAGTATATTATTACTATTATTACTACTACTACTACTACTACTACTACTACTACTATTTGTGATGGGACCACTTTATTTTTTAATGCTGTCATAATGCAGCATAATGCAGCATACAAGGCTACACAAGTGGCTAAACCACTCAGCCTATTACCTTGAATACTGAACTTTATGCCTCGTACGTGGTGATTTACATATGTTGGGAACATGATTTATCAAGGTGGTGATTATAGAACACATCATCGCAGCCTATAAAGGTGCCCCAGAAGTGTTGAGGTCACTAACACGTTTTGCTAGTAATGCAGAAACTTGGCCACATGAACATAGTAGTGTTGTAATTAAGTGTTTAGCCTTTTATTAAAACAGTGTGTAGTGAAGTCGCATATCATCGGTAGTTGACCGTTTTCAAGGAAGCAGTAGCAGGTTGTGTTTATCTGAGTGTACTGCATTAGAACTGATTGAAATCAAAGCATGGCACTGCCGCCTTGCACACGTGTGCTCATTTACATCACATTGCTTGTCTTTGTTGTGCGGAACCTTGCCATGAAAACTGTGTTTGCTTTTAATCTTGTGTCTAAAAATTCTATTTCAGGTCTGGATCAATTCATACTGTTAAATATGATGGGACAAGTCATAAGAAAATTCTTCATTTGTCAACATTTTCTAAGCCTTTCTCTATGGATGTGTTTGGCGATTACTTTTATTGGACAGACATCACATTTTCTAGTATATTTAAGGCAAGTATTTTCGTATGCACTTCGGGTTGTGTTGTGCATGTGATGCCAGTTGGCTGCTGAATGCATTGTCACAGCAAATATTTCTTAATTGCCAGGCTCATCGATTTTCATTGAATGCCTCTCAGAAGGTGGTGGTCCACTCTAGTAACACACTCTATCAGGCTACTATTGTTCATCCCTCTAGACATCCTACATGTAAGTAAATGGTGTTGATCACAAGCATGGTAAGGTGAACTTAACATTCAGTGACAAGTAATAAGAATTTTTGCATCTTTTCTTATTTTTTTTTGTAAAAATATAATTAACACGACTTTAGGAAGAAAGCATTACTTTCGAGCCATGGTTTATTTTTTATTTTTTTTGTTTGACTTGTTCAGTTGTGTTTTCTGTGAACTAAGTGAAACTTTTTGCCCTAGACAATACAACAAATTATTGTGCCTACAAGAATGGCTTCTGCAGTCACCTGTGTGTTCTGGGAGATGGTCAGCCTTTGTGTATGTGTCCATATGGCCTGCAACTTGGTCCTGACAAGCGAACTTGTGAAGGTAAAATTAAGTACATTGTTTATTGTATTGTGCTGATGGAATGGCTGAATTGTCTCTATTAATTGCACGGTTCCAGTCTGGCGAATTTTGTGATTATTTTTCTTATGCTGTCATTTCTTTTTTAACAGATCATGGACCTCTGGTTCTTTATCAAGCAAAGAACACAAACATTTTTTATTTCGCCCTCGCAAGTGATCCCTCTCGGTGGATTTATCCTCCCGTGAAGCTGCATGTAAGCTGAATTATTTTATGCGCTAGCACTATAAAAAAGCTAGCAATACCACAACGGTTGGTGTGTAGTACTTCATGAAACTTGACATATAAGTACTTTCTCGTCCTCCTTCCCCACACTTCTTTTGTGTGCTAAAATGTTTTTGGAATTGTTTTCTGACTTGTAGCCTTTATGAATTCAACAGATGCTTGTTGATCTTGTAAATTTTTTTGCAGGCAACTGCATTTGCCCTAACCTATGATAGCCAAAACCAAATTTTGTACTGGATTGAAGGGAGGATGATAAAAAGGCACATGCTCAAGACCTACACCACAGAAATATTTGCAGAATTTGGTAAGATTTTCGCAAGTCTTTATCTAGTTGTTTAATAATATTGAATGTAACTGAAAACCAAATTGACATAGACATGATGTTTATTAGCTCCTCGCAATTGTCTTTTTTTTTTTAGCTATCTTGACAGTGTAATGTGCTGTGGTGACAGACAAACTAGTTTTTCAGCTGAGATGAATGAAGTGAGCATGACTGTGGCCATAGAGGCTGCATATTCGTTGAGTAGCATTGCCTAGCCTTGGTGCTCACTTCTAAATAAAAGTGCTACTGCTGGTTTGGAATGAACCTGGAGTCCTCCCCATTCACAATGTGTGTGTCGCTTAAGCTTCGTCTTTAAGAGTGGAAAGTGATAGTGTTATCGGGCCCCGTTCGCATCGCATTTTTCTTTATGAGTAGGCTTCACTGCAACACATTGGGGGGGGGCCTGCGTGGCTCGGGATTATTTTCTCAGCCATGGACGCCGCATGCTGACATGGGGTCCTTAACGCTTTCGCGTTAAAACTGCTGACACAGCTGTGGTGGTCGTAGTAGTACGAGATAGATAAATTGCATTGAATGTTTGATCATGCATTGAAATTGCATGATCACAATGTTTAGAATTACATGCTACATACCTGCCAACTCTTTTGAAATTTTCAGAGTTTATAAAGTCGGGCTCGTTCTGCAATTTTACTCATGTTTCATTAAGTTTTATGGAAATAAATTTTCTTTGGGAAGAGTTTCCCTCATAGGTCTCGGACCACACTATTGAAAGTCTTCTGATTAAAAAGAGATTCTAGAGGACCTGCTTCAAGCAAGTTTATTCAGGCAAGTTCCTGAAGCAGGCAAAATTGGCAATAGCAAAGTCTTTGTAAAAGCCACTGTGATCTAAAAACATTGTGTTGTTTGTCAGTTTCTGCGGTTCCAAGTTTGTGTTCTATGTCTATAGGTAAATCATCATTAATAAAGTGCATATGTATCCTACAAAAGTTGTGTGCTTTGGGCAAACTTGTTAAAAATGCGCGTTATTGTCCCCCCCTATACCCCCACCCCCTTTTCAATGTTTTGTCCATGGATTTTGACGCATTTTAATGTTCACAGGTTGGCAGGTATAACACTATCAAGAAAGCTGTCCACTTCATTTCTCTGCTTTTATTCTGCCAGGGTCCCTGGTGAAGTTGACTGCGCTATCGCTCGACTGCTTATCTGGCAACCTGTACATCGGAAACTCTGTGCAGCTCAACAGCGAAATTCGCAGCCAAATCTCAGTGTGTGCAACAGGCGGCCGGTACTGCAGCAATCTCATCTGGGATTCTGTGCGACATGTCAGTGGTCTTGCAGTGGATGCTGCAAACAGGTTGGTGGACCCTCCAGACAAATTCATGCACTGAGTACTCGTTACAGCAATGACTACCACGGAACCTTTGGCACTGTTTGGACGCCAGGTGCTGGTTCAAGGAGACTAGTCTTATTTGGGCTTTTCACTGATATTAGTTTCCTTAAGAATTTCATTCTTTGTGCGCCATAGTGATGTCCAGCAAGACAGAGGTTCACAGGAAGATGGAGACAAAGTGATCAACAGTCGTCTGAACAAGAGATGTTGGCTCCAGCGACATCCCTTGTTCAAGCACTGTTCATAGTGGTGCTTGTGCGGAAGGTACAATGAATCAAAAGTAGCTGCTGTTGACTCTTGCGCAACAAGACAATTTCAAGGGCTAGTCAGAGCATAAAGTAATTTTCTGTAACCTATATGTGCAATGCGCAATTATTGGGAAAGTTTTCAGCACCTTTGTATCCCTTCCAGTATGCCTGCAATAAAAGGAAGGAAACACGCTAGTCTGCTCAAATATTTTGGCTCTTTCACTCAGCAGAACTCTCCAAGAAAGTCACTGGCAGTAGCACACAGTTGTATATTTAAAGCAATTACAGAATTTTACTTCGTAATCATTTATTTTTAGCTTTGGAATGTGTATCCTAATTTTTTCTCTGCTTGTAGACTTGTTTTGTGGATGGAACGAGAGCGTTCATCTGCTGACCAGGACCTGATGACTGTTAAAGCTGCACACCTGAATGGTTCTGTTACG